>NW_026000020.1:6232326-6263958 GCF_001458135.2 Marmota marmota marmota
TCCTCCTCTTCTTTTACCAGGAATTGAACCCAGGGGTGCTTAACCACTGAGCCACATCCCCAGTCAGGGCTGAGTTGCTGGAACTACAGGCATGGGCCACGGTGCCAGGCTTACACTTAAGAGTTTTGCATGTCATTGTATTCACCCCTCAATAAGAAAGAACCATACTATGCCGAGTGATCCCTGGTTACTGCTCTGAATGCAGAATGTCTGGGTGGGCTTTGTGCTGACAACTGTAATTGATTTTGAAAGGCATCCAAAAACAAATCCTGATTGGAGGATGCTCAGGGAGCGGTGCGTGGATAGGATACTTGTCACTCACAGTTCTGAAAAATCACCGCAAGACTAACAAACACTGAACCAAGAGTCCTAGAGGAAATACAGACTTAGGTTCCTACCAGACTCTGCACATATTTTCAAGGTACGACATGTCTGTGACCTTGTTATGTGTCTTTCTGTTTCAAGGCACCTATGTAATATGTGTGATTGGGCTGGGGGTGTTGCTCGGTGTCGGGTGCTTGTCCCGCAGGCACCAGGCATTGATCAACCCCAGTACCACAAAAATAATGTATCTACAGACTTGTTAAGATTTGTTGTTGAGGGCAGGTGCGATGGTGCACACCTGTAATCCCAGCAACTCCCAGGGTGGGTGCGGCTCTCCCAATCCGGATTGAACCCAGGGGTGCTGAACCCCTGAGCCACATCCCCAGCCCTTTTATATTTTATTTCAAGACAGGGTCTCTAAACACAGGATCTGTATACAATGAGTATCAACAGTCTGTGATAAATAGAGCAAAACGTGAATTGTAGAATCTGGGAGGTGGATAAAGGGCATGAAATCAATTCTTTCCATTTTCTGTACTTTTTAAATAATGTTGGGGGAAAAATATCTCCCCATAGCAGTTACCAGTCGTCTCTCTGCTAAGGTGGGCCCAGCAAGGCCACCTGGGCTTGAGCTAATATTGGGGCACAGGACCTTGGGTGCCCTTCTTAGTTACACAAGTATAAGCAAGGGTACAAGAAGCTTTTGTGGGCTGGTCACAGTGGCACACACCTGTCATCCCAGGGGCTTGGGAGCCTCAGGCAGGAGGATCACTAGTTCAAAGCCAGCCTCAGCAACTTAGTGAGGCCCTAAGCAATTTAGGGAGACCCTGTCTCTAAATAAAATATAAAACGGGCTGGGGATGTGGCTCAGTGGTTAAGTAGCCCCTGGGTTCAGTCTGGATCGGGAGAGCCGCATCCACCTTGGGTATCCAGCGTTGGGCAGGATGGGCCTGGGGCGGAGAGGAACAGCCTGGAATGGGAGTCAGTGAGTGAGATGGCCCAAGGGTATCTGGAAGGCTTCAGAGAAGCCAGACTCTGAGGTTCAGTTCAAACCTTCGGGGATGGAGGAGTCAGAGGTTCCCTGGGGCAGGGGCTGACCCCAGAGTGGCCAGGGATTGGGGCAACATGGTGATGGAGCTGGTAGTGTCCTGGCTGCATGACTTCGTCAGATCTCAGACTTCACTCAGATGGCATATAAATCTTACTGTACGTAAACTGCAACTCAACTCGTTTATTTGAGCGGGAAGGAGCTGGGAGGGATAGGCATGTCCTGCACTAAAAAATGATAACGGAAGTAGGGCAGGAAAAGGTTGCTTTTTCTTTTTCTTTCTTTGTTTTTTCATTTTTTATCTTTTTTTGGTACTGGGGATTAAGCCCAGGGGTGCTTAACCACGGAGCCACATCACCAGGCTTTTTGGATTTTCTTTTGAAACAGAGCCTCACTAAGTTGGTTAGGGCCTGGCCTGGAACTTGCTGTCCTCCTGCCTCTGCCTCTACAATTGCTGGGATTACTGGAGCAAGCCACCACACCTGGAAGGTAGGGAAGGTCATTAAGGGCCATCTGCCTCTCTGGAAGTTTCAGACTTCCATCAATCCAGCTTGGCACTCTACACCCGCTGCTAATCCCAGCTCTCAAGCTGTGGTAGTGCCAGGCAAGCACTCAGTGCCCTCCTCAATGCTGCGTCCCCTACGTGATGGACACCAGTGAACCCCCTGAAGCCCTGCAGAGCTCAGCAACCCCCTGGCTTGCCTCCTCCTGCTCTGATCCTTTCTGCTCTCCTCCTTCCCCAGCCTTGTCCCTTACTTGGGTCATCCAGTCTGTGGCTACCCATTCTGCCAACCCCTCCCCTCCCCCAGCTCAGCTCTGTAGCCTGAGGTCAGTCCGTGCTGGCATCACCTCCTTTGATCTCTACCAACTGTTTCTATTAATACAACCTGAGATACAGATCTAACTCACAGGGTGGTGGGCTGAACCCCACAATCTGTTTCCACAGGAGCTGAGCTCCAGCGTCTGCAAGCTGCTCCTAGGCGAGTCTTCCCAGAGGCCTCCTGGGCTCAAGGACCCACCCTGTCCACCCTGCTGACCTCAGTGGATCTACCCCCACCCGCCCTCTGCCCACCTGGCTGTTTCTTGCTTCCTTCAAATTTGCCTCCATATTTTTATCCATGCAGTGCCCCCCCATCCTCCCAATCCAGCTGGCCCTTCCTGGCAGCTCCTATCAAGGATTGGGGTACAGGATGCAGCAGCAAGGTGGGGGCTTGTCCAGGCACATGGTGGGCGGGGGGGGGGGCACTGGCCCCTGGGCAGGAAGCTGTGGCAGGAAGCCGTCGGCAACTGGGTTTGAGAAGTTCCGCCCCATGGTGGCCACAGGTGCAGCCTGGGTAGCAAGAAGGGGGTCAGGCAGAAGAGATGGGAGGAGACTGGTCCTCGGAGCCCAGTACAGGGTCACAGGCTGAGAGTGGCCACCTCAGACCCCAGGCCAGGGTGTCCCAGGGACAGGAGCTCGCCCTCTGTCTCGGCTTTCCCCAGCCTTCCCGTGTCACTGTCGATGACAATGATAATAACAACCCCCACCCGACCCCAGGCCAGCCGAGCACGCCTCTGCACCCATCTCCCTGTGCCCTTCTGGACTGACCTGACCTCATCAGCAAAACACAGGGGCCCTGGGGCCAGAGATACTGAGGACACCAGAGAGAGACCAGAGGCACGAGCTGAAGGTCCAGGGCAAGATGTGGGCTTGTGGCCTCCTGCCAAGGCCCGTCTCCAGGCCAGGCCAGCATGAAGCAGCAGTTCTCAGACGAGCCAGGCCAGTCTGCAGCCTCCCCGTGAGACCCACCTGTCCTGAGCTGCGTCCCTGCACCTCCGGGCCTCGCCAGGAGACACCCAGCTCTCGAGCTCCCAGTCCAGTCCTGCATGAGCTGACCCAAGGTCTTGGTCAGGGGTTACAGGCAGGCCCGGGGCTTAGGCCACCGGACTCTCAGCCAGCCGTTAGCTGTCACCCAGGCCTTGTCCCCAGACACCCTGGGCTGGCCCTCCCCCTCCTCTTGAGCTCACAGCTCCGAGATTCTCATTGTCTGTCTCCGAGCTGATGGCCCTCCTAGGTCACCCCAGGGACAGCCACGGGAGACCAGCTTTGACTCAGCCCTAGCCGAGAGGTAGGAGGAGAAACACTTGGATCCGCAACCTGCCTGAAGTTCCAACATTCAGGTGTCCTCCAGGGACCCCGAGCATCGCAGAGGAAAGGGGCCGAGGGTCAGAGGTTTTCAGATTGCTGTGGAAGGCCCAGGGAAGGCTCTGAGAAGATCGGTGTGGCCTCTTCGGCTGTGACTCAGGGGCAGCGAGCAGGTCCACCGTCCCACAGGACACACGCCGAGCACCAAACACCCCACTCACTGCCCACTGTGAGAGGCCACAGGGGACATGGAGGCATTCATACAACAGAGGGAACGAGGCCCCCAGGGAGCCGGGCATGGTGGCACACGCTGTGATCCCAGTGGCTGAGGCACTGGGAGGATCACGAGAGATGGAGGGTCGCAAGTTCCAAGCCAGCTTCAGCACTTCAGCGAGGCCCTAAGCAACTCAGTGAGACCCTGTCTCTAAATAAAATATTTTTAAAAAGGGCTGGGAATGTGGCTCAGTGGTTAAGCACCCTGGGATCAATCCCTGGTGCCATATATGGTCACGCCTGGGGTGAGGGGTGTTTTAGACATATATCCCAAGGGACCTAGCAGGAGGGCTTTGGTCAGAGCATGTGATAGCACATCCTCCAGCCCTCCTGGGCTCCCACCTCACTCAGGGCAAAAGCTGAGCCCCTCACCATGGCCCCCAATGCCTTGTGTGATGTACCCGTCACCTCCTGCCCTCCCTGCCCCTCCAGCTGTGTGGCCTCCCTGTGTTATTTGTTCAGGTCCCTTGAACTAACCAGGTAGAGTTCAGCCTCAGGGCCTTTGCACCACCTGTGCCCTCTGCCTGGGCACTCTTTCCTTCGTCCTCTGCCTGAAAGTCCCCTGCTCTAAGGGCCTCTCTGACCTCCCCCTCTGACATGGCCTCCCCTCCCCATCCCTGGCCCAGCTTTGTCACCACCTAAGATGTGATGCAGGCATTGATGTGTTGACAAAACCAGAACGTGACGGTGACAGTGGAGACCTTGTATTTCTCTGCTGCCCATATCAGCCAGACACATAGTAGGTCCCCTACACACACGGTGTCGAGCAGAGGCCACCAATAATGGGTACCTAGAAAGGTTTCCAGTCGGCTCTGATGGGCGGAGACACCCCGACAGCTGATGGGGTCCAGGGTCATGGGGAGGGGACGGAGGCTGGGCGAGAGGCTTCTCTGACTCACTGACCAGGGGTTAGGAAAGGACCAACCCCGAGGGGCCTCTGCCTGGGCTCTTCCCTCAGCTCAGAGCAGCACCACACCCTTCTCCTGGCCACATGCTTTATGGGGCAGGATCCCAAATCCGGCACCAAGAATCTGCTGATGGACGGCACAGTGTCCCTGGACCCCCTGCAGCAAGCCAGCCCCCCACCACCACTAACCCCAAGCTCAACTGCCTGGTCCTAGGAGCTGTGTGACCTCAGCAAGAAGCTTTCCCTCTCTGGGTCTCAAGCTCTGGGGATCCTAAAAGGGAGATGGGAAAAGTTGGGGGTGAGTGAGGAAGACAGGGCCTGACAGAGACAGGGCAGTGTGGGTTGCCCTCTGCCTTATAGGGGGGTTAGCGGCTCTCCTGGCCTCTGTGTAGGAGATGTCCAAAGACCCCTCACCCCAGGCATGACCAAAAATATCTCACAAACATCGACTGTCCCTGTGGAATGTGGGGAGACAGAGTGGCTCCCGATGGAAGCACAGCCGTCACCCTACTCCCGGGCCCAGGGCGAGCAGCCGTCAGCACGGAGTGGTCTGGTGGCTACAGCCCCCGGGTTTCTAGAAACTGTGAAGTCCAGGGCCTGAGGCAGCTCAGAGCCAGAAATAACAATAGGATCCTAGCAAGATGTTCAGCAAGCACCTACTATGTGCCAGGTACGCTGGGGACAGTCTCCCTCTTAATGCACAGGAGAACCCCATGACGGGTTTGTAGATAGAGCCTAAAGCCCAGAGGGCCAGGTGCCTTGCCTGAGGTCACAGGCAGGTGACCTTACTTGCCGGTCAGGACCTACACCTCCAAGACGTCCATGTTTGTGCATCAAACAAGATGTGCAGATGGAGCCCCCCCAGGCAGCTGAGCAGAACCCAGTGGCCTTGCTCCTCTCCGGGTCCTGATAAGTAGCCTGAGCCTGCCCTGGGCCCCTCCTCAGAGGGGCGCCAGGCATCAGGACTTGAACCAGCATTTGTGGTTTAAGTTCACGGCCCCGTTAGCCACCCTCGCATTCATGGGGCCCAGGGACCGGAGTACACACTTGCTCTTTCCGGAATCTTCTCTGCTCCTGAAGCCAAACATGCAGCCCTGACAGGGCTCAAGCGGGAGGCCAGGGACCCAGCAGGCATCTCTGTGTCCCCTGGACACTCCTGGGTCACTGGCATCTGAAGGGACAGCTGCTTTCCTCAATGTGCTGTCCTTCTCCAGCTGGACACGGGCCCTCCCAGTCGGCAGGAGAGGCCCTCGACTCCCGGCTAGCAGGCTGCCCTCCCCGCAGACAAGGCCACCCAGCCCAGTGTGGCCCCATCCGGGCATCTCTTACCTGGGGATGTGCCGGTGGATGTCAAGGTGGGCGGGCCACTTGTGGGGTCTCTGGTCCCCAGCACCAGCGAGCTGGCTCTGAGTGAGGAACAGGACCCAAGAAGTCAGCTCAGCCCCGGGCCTGAGACCCGCCAGCTCCCCCCACCTCAGACACGGGGCGGGGTGAGGAAGCCATATCCTGCCACTTTCACACTTGGGGACAGTTTTACTCAGCCTCTGCCTGGGGCTCACCGAACATGAGCACAAGGCCCCAAGACGGGCGCTCACCTGGGCACCCCGGGGACGGCACAGAGGCCAGCAGGAGTGGGGCCTGGGCTGGGAGGCCTGGTGTCCCTCGGGCTCTCACCAGCAGCTCCTCTGCGACTCAACCTCCTTCTTTGATGCGAAGACAGGAAAGAAGCTGCATTTGAAGTTCATGTCAAAGTCACAAAGTGCTGTGTTCAAGGAAAATCGCGGGTCACGTGTTTGGGGAGGGCAGAGGGCATTTCCGGAGCCGAATGGTGTCTGCCCCAGCCATGTAGGGAGGGGGACTTAGAGGGCCGCTGCGGCTTGCTGCAGTCTGGGCTTACAGAAGGGGGATCCCGACAGCAGCCCCACAGCTGAGGCTGAGCAGGGAGGTGCCAGGGGAGGGGAGTCCCTAGGACCCTTTGGAAACTGCATGTCCCCACTTTCCCCTCCAAGGGGGCACAGACTGGGGGCCCATCCCTGGGGTGACTGATTGATTCCATGTGCAGACTAAAGCTGGGCGGAGGAGGACCCCACTGAGTCAGGCCACCCCCTAATGGTTCAGAGCTCCGCTGTGCGCCAGCCATCAGGACGGCAGTGACAGCCCATCCCCGCCCTCACATGGCTCCAAGACTGAGAGGGGACCGAAAGGAGAGCTGCGTCCACAGGGAGACTAGGGCTGGGATAGTGGCAGCCTGGGCACCATGTGTTTCCTGAGGAACCCCAACACAGCCCAGGGAGGGTCCCAAAGGAATCAGCCGCATGGTCAAGACCCAGAGATGGGGTGTCACCCCAGAGCCCAACAACTAGGCCGCACCTGCTGGTCACCTCCCACGGCGCCGCCCACAGTCTCGTCCTCATCCTCCTCTCACGGTGGCACCCACCCACCCTCAGACCAGACCAGGAGGCTACACCTCACATCCGCATCCTTAGGTGGGGCTCTCTCCCCACCCAGCAGCCGCCACCTGGGGGACCCTGGGGGCTGCCCTCGACCTGCTGTCAAGTCACCAGGGACCCTTCCCTCCATGGATCCTGCCTCTCACGGGGAAGGTGAGCTCACCCCAAGTCTACCTGAGGGATCCTCCCCTCCTCCCGGGTCTCCTTTCCGGGGGGCCCCTGCAGGCTCTCTGCCTAAATGCCTCCCCATTCAGGACGCCACGTGGGGCTCACTGCCCCCCCAGACTGTGAGGAGCTTCCCTTTCCCCACAGACATCCTGAAACCCGGGGTGCAGAAAAGGTCTGTGTGCGCAATCGGGGTTCCTTTTCCTGGAGTCGTGAGAGAAGAAGCCAGGTAGGCCGAGAAGAGCAGAGATCCCAGTGTCAGAGTCGCATGAACTACGATGACAATGGCGCCCGTTGTGTTACGTGAGCACTTGACAACAGATCGTCTGTTTTCCATTTTCCAGATGAGGCAAGAGGAGACCAGAGAGGCAAAGAACAGTGCCAGGCGCCCAGGCAGGACTGTCCCATGACCCACGCGGGACTGGCGCACACGGGAGAAAATGCTGGTTACAAAGTACCTCGAGTGGGGCCTCCCGGGCAACCGGAAGCCGAGCCTCCTTGGGCACCAAGGGCAGCAGTGTTTGGGCCCAGGGGCGGGGGCTCTGGGTGGGCTGGGGCTCCCAGACTCCGGGTTCAAGGACAGAAGAAGGTGACCGAGAAGGGGCTCTGCGACCCCTGGCCCAGCGGCCCTCAGCCCCCTTCCTGTGCCAGAGGCTGCATTTGAAACTGAAGAAGCAGCCGCAGGATGCTCGGGCCTTTGAGATCGGGCTGCAGATAATCTCCTTTGATCATTCGGAGGAAACCCTGAACGGGTGGAAACAGGGCTGGGAAAGTCGTGGGGCCTTCGCCCCTGTGGGGTCCGGGAAATGTTCATGCAAATTGCCTCGGGAGCCGCCCAGGGCTGGCCCTTCACCCCCGGCTCTTGCCCACGCTGCCCCAGCCTGAATTCGCTTCAGCTGCCTGGCTCCTCGTCCTCCACCAGGTCCCTGCTTGAACGTGGCTTCCTCCAGGAAGCCTTCTGGTCCTCAAACTGGAGCATCTGATTTGCCTGAAGTTGAGCAGGCCAGATTTAGCACCATCGGGAGGGGACACGGAGCCACTGCTGGAGAACATCTGGCAGGTGGCTGGGAGTGGAGGAGGGGGATCACAATGAGCCAAGTGCAGAAGGGTGTCAGCCCCCTCCACCCAGGGGCCCTCCTGGGTTACCTCCCACATACTGTGGAGCTCAACTGCCTTCAGCCAGGGGTCAGACAGATGGCACCTTTTATCTCTTTCTTGTTCTTTTCTGGATCTGCCACTTATCACTGAGGGTCCTTGAGTAAGTTCCTAGACCTCTCTGTGCCTTTGTTTCCTCATTTAGAAAACGGAGATGATATGGTACATATGTGGTGGGGCTGTTATGAAAATTAAAACAAGCCTAGAACTAAATTGTGCTCCATTATTGCCACCACCATCACCACCATCAATGGATTTTCCCAGTTTCTTCAGCCCCTGGGTGACGGCTGCCCAAGTGCAGCCGCCAGCTTCTCTTGCGCCCTCCAGAGGCATCTCTGAGTACTGCACGCTCCCAAGCGCAGCTCTGGAGGCTCAAAAAGTTAGAGATGATCATCCCCACCGTACTCCCAAATATAAATGAACCCAAACAGTTTAATTCGGAGGAGCACTGATGAGTCACATCAAGTGCAAAGGCCTGGAACAGCACTGCGATGATTGTGAAGTGGGGATGGTCTCCAGCAACTGGAGTGGCACATGGCCCATATTAGTTTTCAACAAATATTACATGGATGGTTGAAAACTCAGGGATGAGCTTCAGGAACAGCTTGTTCTGGGCTCAGATGACGGCCTCCTCCACCTGTTGATTAATGTTCAGGGGAGTTTTCTCCCTGTGCTCCAGGACAGGGACTCAGCTTCCAATCTCCCTCAGTGAGCAAGAATCTCAGTATCCCCCCCCCAAAAGCTCAACACTGCTCATTGACTGAGAGCATTATACGACCATCCCCCAACAGGTCTCTGAAGCCAGTGGATGGGATACGGGACTGGCTTAGGGCCAGTCAGGGAGGAGGGGCTAGAGGGAGGGGAGAGGACGTTTCACAAAATAATCAGAAGAGCTAAAAATTAAGTTATTCCTTTATATTGAGCACTACTAAGTACTGGTCCTGGCTAAGCATAGCAGTACCACCAAATAGGCTGGCCCTGTTTTATAGATACAGAAACTGAAGCCAAACTGAGGCTTGAGATTTCATATTAGTAGGTGGCAGAGCCCGAAATCTCCTGGCTCAAAGGGAGCCTCCATAGGGTTGGACTTTAAAATCCCCAGTGCTATGTGGTGGGATGAGGGGGCTGGACACCCAACCAGCTGAAGGCAGGGTGCCTTAGCCTAAAAGCAAACGGAAGAGGCAGGGGAAGCCACCTCTTTGATGGAGAAAGAAGAAATGGAAAAAGTTAGGCATGGTGGCGCGGGAGTATAATTCCGGCTACCTGGGAGGCTGCGACAGGAGGATTGCAAGCTGGAGGCCAACCTGGGCGATTTACTTAGACGCCATCTCAAAATAAAAAATAAAAAGGACTGAGGATGTGGCTCAGCAGTAGAGCATCCCAGGGCTCAATCCTCAGGCAGAGGCTAACTGTGCTGATTCTGATATGCTCCTGTAAAGGAAGACTGGGGCAGGGTTAGGAGGCCAAGGAGAGGGTGGGCTGCCTCTCAGAACAGGGTCCTCAGAGGCTGAGGATGCAGGAACCACCTATTGAGAGCTCACGGGAGGCTGGTACTTATGGTGTGCCTGCTGTATGCCCAATGCCTGGCGGCCACATCTCATTCCCACCTCAGAACACCAGCAGCTGCTCTCCATCATGTCCCCAGCCCCCAGCCTAGAATAATATCTGGCACACAGCAGGTGCTCAATTAATGTCTGCTGCTGAAAGAACCACCCAACAGCATTGTAAAGGGATGAATCATTATTAGACCCTTTGCCAAGATGAGGACATGAAGCTCGGAGGCCAAGGCAGGGCCAGTGCTGGAGACCAGCAGGCCAGATCCCCAGGGGCCATGCCTGGCAATGCTTGGAACTGCAAGGCCCTGGGCAGACAGACAGACATCAGGACCGGCCATGCCACACCACTGTGCTCTCTTGGAGGCCTGCCTGGCCAAGCCAAGCTCTCACAGACTCTAACAGGGCCGCTCCCCCCTCTCCCTGTCATTTGCCTGTGAGATGGAGAAGGTCATTCCCACCTTCTCACCTGGAGGAGGTCCCCAGCCCTCCCTCCCCTGTCCTCCATCCTGCTACCTCATCCCTGCGTCCTGCATCCCCTCACAGCCCCCGCCCTCCTCCACTCAGACCCTCCAATTCCCTCTCACCCCACTCGCCTCCCCCACGGCTCCTCCAACCTGCCCCCGACCTCACCCTCGCCTGCCCGTCCCTGCCCCTCACCTTATTCCCCTGACTCCGGCCCCCTTCCCACCAGGGGTCTTATAGTCCTGCAGGAAGTGCCTCCCCGCCTCCTTCCTGCCCACATGGGGCTGCAGCACAGGGACAGGGGCCCAGGGCTTCTCTGTGTGGCCTATGCACCCTGGTCTGACGGTGTTGGGCTGGGGCTGGGGGCATCACACTGTCTGGTTGTGAGTAATGTGACATTGTGCGATACTTGGGGTGTGACACAAACACACCTGCGTGTGTGGGGGGCGAGGTTCATGTGTGTATCTGCATGTGTGAGCATCCGTGTGACGCAGTGGCCACACCTCTGCCTGTGTCCAGGTGGGGAAATGGAGGTGTGTGGCCTGAGTCTCTGTGTGACTGTAGTCACCTGGGGTGGAGTCCACATGTGGAGCATGTGGGCAGGAGGCCACACCCCTGGGAACTGCCCACAGGCATCACCCCAGGCAGTGGGCCCTCCTGGCCTGCTGTGCAGGGGTGTGGGGGGTCCCCAAGGGTCCCAAGAGGTCTGGGAACAAGACAGGAGTCTGGACTGTTCTCCAGGCCCCTGAGGAACCGGGCAGGGCCACCCTCTGTCCAGTACATGAGGCCACATGTGGCCACAGTAGGGCCAATGTCCAAGCCACTAACTGGTGGAAGCGCTTGTGCTGGGGGTGGGCAGACTTTCTCACTGGATGAAGAGCTGGAAAGAGCCCTGGGGCTCACTTGTCTTCTCCCTATCCTGGCTGGTCCATGGCCCTCAGGACCCCGCTGGGCCCCTCGAGCCTCCCGGCCACTCTTCCCCTGAGCCATTCATTGAGCTCCCAAAGTCCCATCTGTGCACAGAGAAGTAGCCAGGGACCCTCATCAGCGGCCCCCAGGGAGCCGCAGACCTGCTGACCAGGACCACCAGGGTCCACGGCCAGCCAGGGTCTCCCCAACTCTGCCCACCTCCCCTTGATTCCCTAATCATATCCCTTCCTCTTAGTGGCCTGGACCACTCAATCCTCAAGGTGAGGGAGTCAGAGAAGGACTTCCGGCCTCAGCGCAGGTCCACTGCCCTGCTCGGTGTTTCCCTGCCCAAAGGCCACAATCCTGGTTGCCTCCCCTGCCGCAGTCTGGCTGGGCACAATCAGAAGCCACTTGTCAAAAGAAACTAACTTTATTTTTAGAACCACACACGCCAAACAAAACAGCCTCTCAGGAAAAACCCTCAGAGCCTCAACTGCCACCACCGGCTTTCCACAAGCCTCTCTCTCCCCCACAAGCTTCTCTCCACCTCCCACAATCCTCCTGCTCTTGAGGCCGATTGGCTGGGTCACGTGGGCGGAGCCAAAAAAGTCCCCCAATGAGCAGCTCCGTGGTCTGAAAGGGCAGGGAAACAGCCCAATGAGCATCACCGCAGAGGAGCCAATCAGCTAGATGTTGCTGGGGCCGCTGTGAGCCAATCATCAGCCGGCAGCTGGAAGTTTGCTGGGGCCCCTTCGGCTGTGGCTCTCAACACTCCCCCACTGCTCTAGCCACGCCCCTGGGCTCGGACCCTCAGGCCACGCCTCTCCTGTGGGTTCTGGGCCAGGTGCCCCTTTGATTATGCCTGTTGGCTAAGGCCACACGCTTATATTCGTCACCTCCTCGCTCCATGGGCTCTGATCTTGTCCCATCCCAGCTCTTCCACCCCATCCCAGAAGGGCTGAGGCTCCTGAGCCCCCACAGACAAAGCCTTGGCTGAAATCCGTCTCTTCTGGTTGTTTTTAATCCTAGGATGTACAGTGCGTGCGCATGCGTGCTAGGGATCAAACCCAGGGCCTCGCTCACGCTGAGCACCTATTCTACTGCAGAGCTGCCCTGAGCCCTGAGTGAGATATTCTTCCTGTGAAAGAGTGCAAAACCCTCCTGTGGATTTTTCTAGAAGTCCCTGGATCTGTCCCTTTGGCAAAGAGAATAAACCAAAGGCCATAGGACAACTGGGAGAGAAGCACAGAGCTCAAGACCCACCTGTAAAAATTCTGAAGACACAGGGGGCAGAGATTCTTACCAGTCCCGTTTCACAGTCCTGTTTGGCTGGTGCAAAAGCTGGTCTTGGAAGAGAGGGATCATCACAAACCCCATCAGGTGGCAGTGCCACCCCAGCTGGAGCTGTAGACATGGCATCCTGAAGACCCGAATGCAAACCTGGACTGTGGCACAGGGTCAAGGACTGCATGCTCCCTCCTGCCCCTCCAAGCTGGGAAACTGATGGGGAAGACAGTTGGCTTTTGGCTGACAAGGACAAGAGTAATTCCTGCGTTGTCTCACTTCCAGGAGTCCACGGAGAGCTTGAGGACTCACTGCTCATCAGCTGGTTGGTGACACTGACGCCATCTTGCCAACTGGGTCTCGAGAGAAGAGTTAGCTGGCACCACACAAGGTTGGCAGGACAGTGACTGGCACGGGAAGGAAACTGAGCCCAAAGCAGGAAGATCGGCAGCCACGTTGTTGATACAGTCCTGGAGCTTATCGGGAGACCCGCAGAAGGCTGAGGCAGGAGGATTGCAAGTTGGAGGACAGCCCAGGCTACTTAGTGAGACTCTGTCTCAAAATAAATTTTAAAAAGGGATGGGGGTATAGCTCAGGGGTAAAAGTTCCTGGGTTCTGTCCCCAGTACTGCAAACTGAATGAATGAATGAATGAATGAATGAATGAACACCACTGATACAAAGGAGCCCAGTGATTGGTGGGTCTGGGTTTGCTCCTCCACTTCTCTTGCCAATAAGAACCAAGAAGATGATCCATTCTGAAGAAAATCCAGGGCAAGAACAGCCTCTGCAACACCAGATCCAGGGTGCAAGGACGCTCCCTGCCTGTTGAGTCATCTGACCGAGGGACCCAAGAACACTAGAAGAATCTATGGAAGAGAGAAGCCATTCAGACCCTCTAGCAAGCCAATCCTAGGGGTCGGCGGTGGCCAGGCTTCTCTAGACATCTCTTCTCCACTTGAAAAGCAGCTCCTGGCTATGACTGAGTCCTGGCAGGGACCGGACACCAAGTGACCGGCCACCCTAATACCCCACTCCACTTACATTGGGTGTTATCTGAGTCTCTAAATCATGGGGCACTCCACGTACAGGAACTACATCATGATGCTTCAGGACTTCAGAATGTGACAGTGCTCCCCTAAGGTGACATTGCCCAGGGAATTCTGAGCCAGCCTGGCCTGTGGAAGGACACAACAATGAAACCACCTGTGAGCATGTATCAGACGGTATCCCCGCGTCCATCAGCACGTGACCGTGCCTAAGAACAGGCTGAGGATGAACTTAACTGGCGGCTCAGACTCTCATCCTACCTGCTCTCACGCTCCACTGCACGGTCCTCAATGTCATGGAGAAGTCCCCTGCACAGTCACACAGGAGGAACACAGATGGGTCTGGATGACGAGTGACTCCACAAAGCACACGGGCGCCACCCAGAAGTGGACACCAGTCACACTACTGGCGCACTCGGGGGAGACTTGAGGGATGGTGAGTGAGGACATCCTAGTGGGACTGTCCAGCCTCAGAGCCACACCAGGGTCTGAGCTCAGCTAGAGGCATTTTGAGCTGGGGAATTCCCTGCTGGGTGAGCTGTGCCCTTGGCCTCTCCACCCTGGGGTGCCGGAGCACCCCTTCCCTGCAGCATGACTACAAAAAAAATGATGTCTTCAGACATGACCAACTGCCCCAAATTGAGACAGACTGCTCATAGTGGCTCTTATCTGGCAAGCAGATGGGGACTTGGGAAAAAATAGGACTTCATGGAGAAGTCCCCTGCACCTTCACAGAGGAGGAACACAGTGGAAGAATGGGGACAAGATGACCTGGATATAAAAATGTGCAAAGTGTGAGAAGATTGGCT
This sequence comes from Marmota marmota marmota, assembly GCF_001458135.2. Taxonomy (NCBI): domain Eukaryota; kingdom Metazoa; phylum Chordata; class Mammalia; order Rodentia; family Sciuridae; genus Marmota; species Marmota marmota. The sequence continues at coordinate 6,246,842 of NW_026000020.1, forward strand.
CACCAAGGGCTTGCTATGTGCCAGGAAGCCACAATCACAAAGCAGCAGCCCCAGGAGCCCTTCCCCAGCCATCACCCGGCATCTGTCTATGCTGAAGTTACTGCTATGTCTTGAGTGTCCCAAAGGTTCGAATGTTGGAAGTTTGGTCCCCCGTGTGGCAGTATTGAAGGAGGGGAGGCTTTGTGGAAGTTGATTAGATTGTGGGAGCTCCACAAAGTCTGGACTTCATCAACAGATGAATGGATAAAGAAAACGTGATACATGATGGAATATTACTCAGCCATAAAATATAGGGAGCCGTGCTGGATACAGACGCCTTTAAGTCTGATGCACCAGGTTCTGAACGATTATTGCCTTCAGTCTGGCATGGTAGTGCCAGGTCGCAGTAGCTTGGGCGTTACCCCAGGCGTGGCTCCAGGAGCAGGCGACACCTGCTGGGGCTGAGTTACACCACCTGTTCCTTTGTAATCCTACCCCTTTGCCCTTTTTGGGATAGAATATTCCGTGGAACAGCCTCCCCCAGTGGAACCCGGGTTCGAGGCTGCTCTCTTTCCTGCCTGCCTTGCCTCCTGTGGAGCTGGGTCAGAGGAGCCGTCACAGAATCCAGAGATAAAGGTCTTTCTCTGTCTCTGTGTGACTATTTTGTGCCAGCCCGGTTCACCTGGAGTGACTCTGATTGGTTTAGTCGTGTGTTGAGACAATAAAGAAGAATGGGATGGTGGCATCTGCATTAAATGGATGGAGCTGGAGATTATTGTGCCAGGTGAGATAAGCCAATCCCAAAAAACCAAAGGCCGAATATTCTCTCTGCAGATACTAACACATAGTGGGGGTGGGTGGATTAGAAAAAGCTCATTGGATTAGACAAAGGGAGATGAAAGGAAGCCAGGGCAGTGGAAGTAGGAAAGACAGAGGAATGAGGGGACACCTTTTCTGGTTCATAGAGGAATACACGACCAGGGTTACGGCAGATCACGGACAACCACAGACGGAGTCCTAATCAGAGTAAGATATACTCCATGTAGGACTGGGGATGTGGCTCAAGTGGTAACGCGCTCGCCTGGCGTGCACAGGGCACTGGGTTCGATCCTCAGCACCACATAAAATAAAGATGTTGTGTCCACCAAAAACTAAAAATTAAAAAATTCTCTCTCTAAAAAAAAAAAAAAGATAGACTCCATGTACATACATGTCAACACAAACCTGTCATATCTAAAAAAAAAAAATCTCAAAAAGTAACCTATTGCTTAGGTGCTAGATTTTAATGCTAAAATAAAGTGTTCTACTTTGCCATAGAGGGAAAGTTTCCATTAAATCACTTGATGAAACCCACCCTAGTTATTTGCTGCTCCTCGTCTCATTGCCGCATGAGGCCCAGCGGAGCTCTCTGTGTTGGCTGGAGGGACGGGCCTGCTCACCAAGGGGAAACGGGGTGCTGTTCTTTGAACACAACCAGGAGGGTAATCTAGGACCCAGAGGTCACTCGGAGACAGCCAGGAGTCCCATATCAAGGGTCCTTTTCAGTGCAAACTGCAGGAAACCAAAGCAAGATCCGCTAAGGAGGGACAGACATGGGTGGCTGGAACATTCCACCAGGAAATGAAACCCATGTGGCCGAGGTGCTAAGAGACCGAGTAAGTGAGGTGGGCAGGAGGAGGGGAAGCTGTGGCCAGTTACCCCTGCAGAGACTGTCACTGCTATTTTCTCTCTCGTCCCTTTTTTCCCCCCAGTTCCTTCTTTCAAGAACACTATAATGATCAATGTTCTACATCTCAGTGGAACCATGACCGGACTGACACCATGCTTCAGTGGCATACGGCTCTAGGGACTTTGTGTCACCCACGTGGCGGGGTGGAGTTTGGAATCTTCATTCATTAAAAAAGACAAAAAATGGATGTTGAACCGGGCGTGGTGGCGCATGCCGGTAATCCCAGCAGTTCAGGAGGCTGAGGCAGGAGGATCGTGAGTTCAAAGCCAGCCTCAGCAACTTAGTGAGGCCCTAAGCAACTCAGGGAGACCCTGCCTCTAAATGAAATATAAAAAGGGCTGGGAAAAAAAATTAAAAAATAAAAATAAATAAAAAAATAAAAGGGCTGGGGATATGGCCCGGTGGTTAAGCGCTCCTGGGTTCAATCCCTGATACCCAAAAGGGGAAAAATGGATGCTGATGGAGCAAAGTGTTAGACAGCACAGGATATTTTGGGTTCACCCTCCTTCCGACCCTGCTGTGCGCCCTGGGAGGTTGATGAACCGCACGCACAGTGACCTCCCGGCCTTACTAGCTTCCTGCTGGGCTTGGCCAGTGAAAGTCATTTGGGGGTCAAAGGGCAGGAGCAGCATCAGTGCCAGGGCTGAGCCCCCAGTCTCTTCCTATGGGGTGGCTAAGATTTGCCCGTGCTCTTTCACTGAAGGCGGCAGCTGTCAGAGGCTCCCTGGGGCGTCTCTTGCTGCTGTGTTCCTATCCTGAGGCTCAGACGGATAGGATAGGCCAGAAATCCTGTCCGGGAAGGAACTGGCTTTGTTTAGGGAAAGACACTTGCACATGATCTGGTGGTGAGATGAGGGGCTGAGGATATTGGTTGGCGAACAAAAAAGCAGCTTGGACTTTGTCTTTCTTGTCTGCATCCACACTCCTAGCTCCCGATTGCCCAGTCTGTGTCTACACCATCTCCTCTTTCAGTAGCCCTCAATATGGAGTAGGTCCCCTCTGTAGCTCACTCCAGGTTCTTCCCAAGTCTCTGTTGCTTTTCCCTCACTGTCCTGACCTTCATGACACTTCCAATAGCCCCATTTCCTTTTCCAAGCAGGAACTATAACCCCCCCCCCCAGGCATTGCCACACTCTTCTCCATTTCTTTGTATATTTCTATTTGAAAAGGGTAAAAGGGATTTGGTGGGGCCCTGTTCTCCTCCACGACTGTGAAGGCCCCAGACCTGGCTTCTCTGTGAGTACCCTGTTGTATTTTGATGTTGTCTACCTAATAGGTGCTCAATTAATCCCTCTGCAATGAATGACTGGACAAATCAATCCGTGCTTTATGAAATAAGTAAATCTCTCAACATTTGTCATTTTTTTTTCTCTGGGTAAATGTGCTAAGTCTCCTGCACTTGTCATAAGGCCATGTCACCAGAGGCAGCCCGGGGTGAGGAGGCCCTCTTTCTCGGTACATCCAAGGTCGGGAAGAGAAGGTAAACATTTCTGTAGAATACACCCCGCAGCCAGAAATGCAGTGGCCTCTCCATGGTGTCTGGATCCAGAATCCCCTCGCGGCACGGTTCTGAGTCCTGGTTTGGCTGGCCCCTTGACGTGGCTTAGGCACAGGAATCGGGCCTCAACTGTTTCTGTTTTTCTAAGATTTTTCTGATATCCGCTTCTGGGGACTTTTGCCACCACGTCTTTCCATTCATTATAAAAATGTTGTATGTCATATTGGCTGGAGGATGTCTAAAACAAAAGAACAACCACAACAAAATACACCACGCTGCTCACTGACTGTGCAGGGATTCCCACTGTCTGTTGCCTGGACGGGACAGAAGCCAGTGTTCCTGAGAGGCCAGGGTCCTGCTTCCTCTCAGCGCCGCTGGACATGTATAGGATTCCCAGGGCCCCATTTTGACATCTGCCACCCACAAGCAGTAACTCCTTTCTGTAGTTGGAGCCCCCATCCCGGTTCATTTTGGTACCTCAAGGAATGGGGCGGGGGGGGGAGGGGGGCAACAGCAGGTCTGATGAATGAGTCCTGGATAGAATTGCAGCAAGGGTCAGGCCTGTGCCCAGAAGCTCTTACATCCTCTACCTCTAACCTCCACCACGTTCAAGGTTGCCCCTTTGCTTGAGGGACCCACTCAGGTCTCAGAGGAGGATGTGAGGTGGTAGTGGTGTCCCCAGTAGGTTACCAGGCTCCAGGGCCCTGGCATGTAGGGAAAGCACTGCCCCCTTGTGGGGAAACTTAGATACTGATGGACCTATTCCTCATCACACATCCCCTGTTCTCTGGAGACAACCTGAACAAACAACAGTGAGGGGCCTTGAGGAGATGCTCTCCCCTCCATGCCCAGGAATGCACCTCTCCCTAGCTGCTGAGAGAGACTCATAATTTTGAAGGTAACTATGCACATGCAATTATGCACATCTTGTAACCTATTTGCTTCCTAGTGCCTGTTCAAGTCTCCATGCTTGGGTCATTATCCAGGGACAGTCAGAATAACCACTGTTGGAGTCTTGCCTCCCAAGTCCAGTGCTGTACAGGTACCAACCCTCCACTTAGCGGATAGTGGGGAAGCCTATGGGAGGTTCCAGAAGTGAGTATTTAGCAACATTCTCACAACCAGTGCAGCTGTTCCAGGGTGAAAGAGCTGAATTCCATCTCTCCTCCAAGGCTCCATCTCTCCCACCCTCTTATAAACTGGACTTTGTGGGGTTTTTTGTTTTTACTTTTTTGGTACCAGGGATTGAACTCAGGGGCACTCAGCCACTGAGCCACGTCCCCAGCCCTATTTTGTATTTTATTTAGAGACAGGGTCTCACTGAGTTGCTTAGTGCCTTGCTTTTGCTGAGGTTGGCTTTGAACTCAGGATCGTCCAGCCTCAGCCTCCCAAGGCGCTGGGATTGCAGGTGTGCACCACCACACCCAGCTTGGACTTTGTCTTTCTTGTCTGCATCCACACTCCTAGCTCCCGATTGCCCAGTCTGTGTCTACACCATCTCCTCTTTCAGTAGCCCTCAATATGGAGTAGGTCTAGCAAGCACAGTCCCAGCCAGATGTCCCAGCGCCTGCGTGTGTACATCAGACTCACCCAGGCAGTGGCTAAACGCAGGAAGCCAGGGTTCTGTGTGCAAAACCAGGCTTCCCGCCCTCCTCCCAAATCTGGCACTGCAGGGAGCTCCAGGACAGCGTGGTCACACACCCCTGAGTTCACGGAGCACTCACAGAGGCTGTTTCCTCCTGATGTACGTGGCCAACATGAACAGCAACAGCACGATGACCGCGAGGATCGCCACTGCTGCGAGGGCCGCAACGATGATGTTCTTCTGCAGGAAGTGCAGAAGTGGCCCGCACGGCAGGTTCCTGTTGCGAGCCTCTAAAGGAGAAGACAGGAGCAGAGTACACCAAGAGGGCAACCCACACCCAGGACCTGATCCGCAGGGACAACCTGGCAGCTCACCCAGAGCAGAAGTTAAAATACCAGCATGTCGGTAGCCAGGGCCAGAAATCCTGTCCGGGAAGGAACTGGCTTTGTTTAGGGAAAGACACTTGCACATGATCTGGTGGTGAGATGAGGGGCTGAGGATATTGGTTGGCGAACAAAAAAGCAGCCAGAAATGAGGAGGTGAGAACAGAAGTGAGTTCCAAGGAGGAGAGGAGGCAGGAGCACTGCAGGAGGTGAAGTAGCCCTACTGCAAAGGCTTTTAAGAACACCTGAGGTTAGGGCTGAGAGGGAGCTCAGTGGTAGAGCACTTGCCTAGCATGAGCCAGGGCCTGGGTTCCATCCCCAGCACCATAAAAAAAAAAAAAAAAAGTTTTTTTTAATATGGAGGCAGGAGCCGGGCACAGTGGTACATGCCTGTAATCCCAGCAACTCAGGAGGCTGAGGTAGGAGGATCACAGCTTCAAGGCCAGACTCAGCAACTAAGTGAGGGCATAAGCAACTCAGCAAGATGCATCTCTAAATAAAATACAAAAAAGGGCTGGGGATGTGACTCAGTGGTTAAGTGCCCCTGGGTTCAATCCCTGGTACCAAAAATAAATAAATAAATAAATAAATAAATAAATAAAAAGGGAGGAAAATATTCAGTTTGAAGCTTTTCACAGGGCAGGGCTGAAACCTACTCTCTGCAGCCCTCTCCTCCCTGCGCTGCCAGCTTCTGGAAACTGCTCCATACACAACCTGCCTTGTAAGTACACAGTGGGGAGGTTCGTTCCTTAGTCAACTTGAGGCAGACACAATGCCAAAGACAGGAGGTGGTCCTGAGCTCCTGGGACCTGCTCGGGTCTAAGAGAAATGCTGAGGGTGGATCTGGACCACCATCAAGCCTCCGAGTGTGGGTTCAGGGGAACTCGGCCATCTTAGCCAGATCTCCAGGGAAGGAGGTCCCTCTAACAGCAGGGACTTCTGGAGCGTCTGGCACCTAATTTGTAATGTGGCCGAAAAAGAAAGAAGAATCAGGGAAATGGGCCATAGAAGTACCAGGACAAGAATCAGCTGGTGCAGTGTGGACAGATGCTGAGTGCCATGGTGGGGGGATGTGGGCAGGAGTGTGCTGGCCTCGGCTTTCCTGGGTTACATGGAGAAAACTGGGCACATCCAGAACCTTCACCTCTGCTCGGTCAGGAGGCAGCAGATGAGCCACTCTAAGGGCTATCTGGGAATCGTTCAGCATCGATTTATTTTTTCTGGTACCAGCAATTGAACTCAGGGTCACTCAATCACTGAGCTCCATCTCCAGCCCTACTTTGTGTTTTCTTTAGAGACAGGGTCTCACTGAGTTGCTTAGCACCTCACTGTTGCTGAGGCTGGCTTTGAACTCTCGATCCTCCTGCCTCAGCCTCCCGAGCTGCTGGGATTATAGGTGTGTGCCACTGCACCCAGCCAGCATTCAATTTCTAAGAGACAAAGGGACACTGGGCATAATTCTGATAGAGAACAGCTGTGTGCTGGGCAAGTCTCTCCCCACTCTGAACAGGCCTGAGCTCAGCTGCTTCAGGAGGGAGGAAGGAGCCAGGTATTTTAGGGACAAGGCCAACCTGTGCCCCTCAATCCCTCCTGCATTTCAGATAGCCTCAGAGCTCAGCAGGGGCAGGGGCTCAGAAGACCATGTCCATGCTCTGAATAGAAACAAAATAAAAGTGACCTCTTTATAAAAGAGTGGCCAAATTCCTAGAGTTCATTTAATTCTTAGTTGTGTTAGTTTTTCATTTTTTATTTTTCCTGCAGAGCTGGGATAGAACCCAGGGCCTCAGGCATCCCAGGAAAGCACTCTATCTATCAGGGACCTACATCCCCCAGCCCTAATTTCTAGTCTTAACTTGCAGGAGAATGAAAAATGAGCTGACATCTATTCAGGTAAACTAATAGAGTCTTCTGCACTCGAGGAACTACTTAGCTTAGGCTGTATGGATTATTACCTTGACTAACTGTTCCATGAAGACTCTCCTTATCTACAGTAGTCAGTGACAGCTCAGTGATAGCTCTGTGGAACAGAGAGGATTGTTTATCCTTCTTCTTTCCTGCAATGAGATCTACAAAAGACAAAGGATGATAAGTAGCTGGATCTGTAATGTCCTTAGGGTGGCGCTCTTGGGAGGTGTTGGAACCTTTAAGAGGCGGGGCTTAGTGGGAGGTCTTTAGGTCACTGGGGACTGTGAGACCCCAGCCCCCTCCTTGTTCTCTCTCTTGCTTCCTAGACATGAAGTGAGCAGTTGGGTCCACCAGGCACTCCTGCCACAATGTGCTGCCTTGCTACGGGCCCAAAATAATAGGGCCAATCGATCACAGGCTGGAATCTTCCAAACTGTGAGCCAAACTGAAACTTTTTCTTTACATTGATTAACTCAGGTATTTCATTATAGTGACAGAAAGCCAAAAACATTTGTATTCACCTACAACCAACCTTGGCCAGTGACTCATTCTGTTTGGATGATGAAAATAGCTTCTTCTAAGAGTCCAAGTGAGGAGTTTGGATTTTGAAGAAGAGTCTAAATATACTACAGATCAATGTTTTGGTTTAATTTTTTTAATCTAACAAACTCCCAGATAACTTGCCCTTGACCAAGGACATGGTTCTCAGGGGATTGTGCACCCAAATCACTGGGAGGGCTTTACTTCAGAGTTTCTGACTCCATAGTTCTTTGGTGAGAACATGCATATCTCACATACCCAGAGAGGTACCTCTGCTGATTGGGACCACACCGAGAGGTAGGACCTCGTAAAGACCCTCCAGCTACTCCCTAAGCCTCTTGGAGTCTATCTCCATCTCCACTTACATCAAATAGAAATAATAAGACCTGCCTCACAGATATCATGAGGTCTATGAAAATAATTAAACCACAAAGTACTGTACAAAATGTTTTCCAAATTGCAAGGAGAAAATGGGAAAATGAACCACACTGAAATATTTATCAGTAGAGGGAGTGCAGAATGGTTGAGGAGTAAGAAGACGGGCTTAAAGCGAGAAATCCGTGCATCCTAGCTCTGCCACTGGCTGTCTCTGACTCATCTGTATGAGACCCAGGAAAGAGCCCGAGCGCATTCAGCTTGGAGGATGGGGAGGCCAGGAGAGCTGGGCTTTGCCAGATGCAGGAATGTCCTGGAAAGAGGCTGAGAGGGCTTCTGAGAAGTTCCACAGAACAAACCAGAACCAAAGGGTGGGAGCTCTGGGGAAATCTGTGTGGACTCTTCAGCCTTTGAGAAGTACACACACCAAAAAAGGAATGGAAGAAGCCAAGAAGCAATGACTTCGATCCTACAGAAGACTTCAGGCCAGCCTGGAGCCCCAGCTCAGGTAGGAGGCGGAGCGGCAGTTGTGGGTGAGTTTGGTAAATCTCCCTTGGCCTAGTTCTCCAAGGAATCAAGGATTTTCACTCTGTGACTAAGCATACTATGTGTGTGATAACAGCCTCATGAAGTTCTGATTAGTTCTGGGAAAAAGAGAGGAATTTGTTCCTTATTCAGTTTGGCTTAGAAAAGAGAGCAAACTCCCAGTTTAATATGATTCATAATTACTTGGCTTTGAAAAGGCCAACTTGTCAAATCAGAGTCAAGCAAAGAGTCACAGACAGAACACCCTGGGTAACAGGCGTCAGGCCACAAAGAGATTGTGCTTGCCTTGCCCTTTCACAGAGCAATACAAAAAATAGACTTAGGTGGGGGTGGGGGTGCACCCTGTAATCCCAGCTACTCAAGAGATTGAGGCAGGAGGATCACAAGTTCAAGGCCAGCCTGGATAACTAAGAAACCCCCTGTTCTCAACATTTACAAAAAAATTTAAAGGATTGGGGATGTACCTCAGAGGGACAGCTTGCCTAACATGTGTAAGGCCCTGGGTTTAGTCTTCAGCAGAGAAAAAAAAATACCAGAGATCTGCCTGGCTTTTATTTTCCCAAAATTCTATGCAGATAAAACCAAATCACTTTTTAAATACCTTCAATTTTAACCCATTTATATTTACTCATTATTATTTATTTTTTAATTTTTTTAACATTTAATTTTTATTTGTTTTTTAGGTGTAGATGGACACAGCACAATGCCTTTATTTTTATGTGGTACTAAGGATCCAACCCAGGTCCTGCTCATGCTAGTAGAGCACTCTACCACTGAGCCACAATCCCAGCCCAAGTCATCATTTATTATTTATTGACTAGGTTGCCTCTATAGCTGGAAGCTCCTGGAGGACAAGAACACCTCATTTAGTTCTTGAGCTTCAGCACAGTGCCCATGACCCTATAGGAAATACTAGGAACTGAGCCTTGAAGGAAAATGAATCTTCAAGAATCTCATAACTCATGAGAGACCCTGAGCTAGAACCACCCAGACAACCCTGTCTTGTGGGCCAAGACTACAGTCATTTGAAGGGTGACCAACAGGAAGATATGCTTCCAATGGCTTGCTCATAGAGCATTTAGCACAGGCCTTCCTTCCTCACGGGTTGTAGGCAGGGGGCTTTGTTCCTCACGAAAGTCTCTCTCTTCAGACTACTTGAGTGTCCTCCCAATATGGCAGCTGACTTCCACCAGAGTCTCCTCAGACTGTTTGAGTGTCCTCCCAACATGGCAGCTGACTTCCACCAGAGCAAGAGATTCAAGAGATGCCAAGGCAGAAACCACAATGTCTTTTATCACCTAATCTACAAAGTAGTACACCATCGCTTCTGCCATGTTCTACTCCTAAGAAGTAAGGCACAAAATGTAGCTCACACTCATGGGCAGCTGCACCTTTGGAAGGGACAGGTAGCAAAGGATGGTGGACAAATGTTAAAACAACAATAGAAATGGGATTCTGAGGAACACAGTGAGTAAACAGTCATTTCTGTCCCTATGAACATAAAGATTTGAACCTTCTAGCTGGGCCATTCTGCAAAAATTGTGAATGAAAAGAAGTGACTTGCTTTCTGAGGGTTATACTCTGCAGGAAGCCTGGACATGGAATGTGATCTGTACACTAATAAGGATGGTTTCAGAAATATTTGATTGAGCCAAATGAAATTATAGATATTTCACTATTTTGGGCCCACAAAAAAATAATTTCAAATGATTCAACCTAATATTATAGTCCCAAAAGAAGTTCTCTGATGGAGACATTTCTTCAGCATATTTACAAGAGCTAAAATGTGGAAGCAGGCAAAGTGAACATCAAATGGATGATCAATACATGGCGCATCTATATATATATAAATAATTCAGCCATCAAAGTGGAGTGTTGGTTGCCAAAGGACAGAGGGGAGGAGGGAAGGGGGAATTATTTTTTAATTGATACAGAGTTTCAGTTTTATAAGATAAAAAAGATCATGGAGATTGATATTGGAGATGGTGGCAAAACATTATGAATGCATTTAATAACACTGGAATGTACACTTACATATGGTTAACATGATAAATTTTGTTCTAAGTATTTTAACCACAATAAGCAATTTTTTAAAATACAAATGGAGAAACACATCATATATATTGATAATTAAAGTTACAAATCATGTCTTATTCCATATAGCCACACAGATACCAGTAGCCTACTACTGTTTCCTGGTTGGTTAGAGGAGACCTACTACTCAGGACACCTCTGAGTGATGGCACAGATATGCTGAAGCAGGCAAAAGCTGGACCTTGGCCCTTGGCCCACAACTCCTGATCAGTGACTGGAGTCACCAAACATCACTATGAGCAAGTGGGATTTATTCCAGGAATGCAAAGTGGCTCAACCTTAGGAAATCCACTAACATCACGCACAATATTAATAGACTTAAGGGGAGAAAGTCATGATTAGTTTCACAGCTACTAGAAGAACTTTTGACAAAATTCAATATCCATTCTTGGTTTTAAAAATGTTGAGCAAATAGAAATGTAAAGATACATTCTCAGTATGAATTTATGTATCTGTGTGGATGGATGGTTAGATGGCTGGATAGATATCTCGTTCTCATGTGAGTCTCATAACCACTCTCCTAATCAAGAAACACTATAGGCATTTCTTTTAAGAGACAGACAGTTCAGGATAAAATTATTATCTCCTCTATTACTCAAGACTGTCCTGGACATACTTACAATGCAATTAAACATGATACAGAAATCAGAAGTATAAAAATTTGTAAAGAAGTAAAATTATTTCTATGTTCAGATGACATGATAGAATATCTAGAATTGACTATCAATCCCCAAAATAGTATCCTAAGTCTACAGCTCCAAATGTCAGGGTCCGATATTTGGTCCCTATAGAACAGTCACGGGTGGAATATGTAAAAATCCACAGATTTCTGGGCTTCACTTTCAGAGACTCTTGCTGGGTTCCAGGAATGAGGATTTTGAATAGCTCTTCCCATCCCCCACTCTCCACCCCTGTGGCTGGGTCACAGTGGGATATAAGAACCACCACACCCGTTCATACACCTGGTCCCAGGAAAGACCCCATATTTGCCAGCTCAGCCGATGACATACTTGGCTTTTCTTTTCTCTTGTTTCCCTCATAGATTTTTCAAAGGAGGAAATGCTTTGTGGGGCTCTAGCTGCTCATCCTATCCTTGGAGCCAATCTGACTGTGCTATGATTAGAATAAAGTGAGCCTTGGGCCACTGGCTGGCAGGAGCATTTTCCCACATTCCTCAAGGACATGGAGAAAGTTCCTCAGGGTGGCACTCAGGAATGTGCTCAGCCCCTCCCAAGACCTACCACACAGGAGAACAAAGGAGCCTTGCTGGAATATCTGGGAGGAGGAATCCAGTGCTGGGGGCAGCTCCTTCCCCCTCCTCCTGGGCATCCGTCTGCCAGAGACTAGACATTGGGGTCTGCTCTTCTCCACTGCACATTTAACACAGGGAGATTCTCACAGGGTATTTTATTAATTAGGCTCTTTGTTGCCGTGTCCACAATACCTGACAAGAACAACTTAGAGGAGGAAAAGTTTATTTGGGCTCACAGTTTTAAAGGTGTAGCTATGGTCAGCGGATTTCATGAAGTGAGACAGATCATCATGGCAGAAGCATGTAGAAAACCTGCTGTGATTCACAGTGTCCAGGAAGCAGGAGGGTGCTGAGGGGTCTCGGAGAATGCCCTCCAGCCACACCCCCCTGCCTATATTCCTCGCAAATTACTAATCCATCAGTATGGACTAATCCACTGATTAGGTCACAGCTCTCATAATCTAAACATTTCACCTTTGAACATTCCTGAATTAACACAGAAGTTTTGGGAGGATACCTCATATCCAAACCATAACAGGTACCCACTGTACCCTCAACCTGACCAGGGACTGCACACTCTTCCCACAGCATCCAGACAAGTTCTCTCTATAGGAGAGTTTGACTCCAACTCTTCAAGCATGACCTGGCTAGATATTTGGTTCCAAGCTTTGGCAAGAGGAAAAAGAACTATTCCTTATTGCCCCCACTCCAATGTTATCCATTTTTATTTACCGTTATCTGAGATTCGATACACAGTGCCAGAAAAATATTCTGGTTTGGGAGAATTCCAGACATCACGGGCTCCTTTGATGACACATTTGGAAAAGAGAGAGAAAAAACGATTTTCTTTAGTGCACATGTATGAGCATGCTGGGCCTGCGTTTTCTTTTACATTTTTTTAGGTTAAGATGCTAACACAGAATCCAACTTGAAGGCAGAATTATGTGTTGGAGAGGTACTATGGCAATGTAAAGACACATCACTTGCCTCCTGGTTGTGAACCCAGGCAGGGCATATGGAAAATTATTGTCAGGAAATAGAATGTCCACCTGTGTGCACAATAGCAAGAGGGCTAATTCCCATGCAAGCTGTGGTACTTTTATTGCAGTGGGCAGATTTCAGGTACACAATTCCATCCTGATTACCTGCGCATATCTTTTTTTTAATGTTTATTTTTTTTTTTAGTTTTTAAGTAGACACAATGTCTTTATTTTATTTTTATGTGGTGCTGAGGATTGAACCCAGTGCCTCACGCATGCCAGGCAAGCGCGCTACCACTTGAGCTACATCCCAAGCCCCACTTGTTCATATCTTAATTCTCAAACTGATACTTTTTATTTTCCAATAGTATGAAGCTACTTTGGGTTAGAGTATGTTCTTCATTTTTGTGACTTCTAGGGAAATGCCAAGGGTAAGTCGTTTCTGGACTTATCCTTCATTGAAGGAAATATTAATGAACAAACTGGCTCAAACCACTCCATGCACATTCAAGTATAAAGTGTGTCAAGTGGGAAATTATTTTACATCTCAGGGTTCATGTGACAGGAAATAGGAGACCACTTGCAAATCGGGTTCCTGTATTCTGAGCAGTGTCGCAAGTGACAGAACTGGTATGACATTGCACATCCAGGATCACATCAAATTTTAGGGATAATCTCGCTTTAGAACATTGGAGGCTCCCACAGCTGATGGAAAGCTGTGAGAGGATTCAGACAGCTCCTCCCTCCATATCTCAATTGTGGAGCCTCTTTATGAAAAGACAAGGGTGCTTCCATCTGTACCCCTGCTCCCCTCCTCTCTCCCTCTGTCCCTTCCTCTCCTGCCCTTCAGCTACTGCTACAGGACACTCAGCAAGAAGCCCCTCCAGGTGCCACACCCTCAACCTTGGACTTGCAGTGAGCCAAGCAACTCTGTTCACCATAAGTCACCAGTGTGTAGTCACCTGTTGTAGCAGCAGGATGCTGACGGAGACACCCCTCACACACCAGTGCCACTCTCCCCTCCCCCAGCCCCATCTCTCTATTCTACTTCAGGCTCCTATGAACCTGCCTGCTCTCTACATAAGTAGCACCTCATGACACTTGGGCTCCTCTGACTTGCTTATATCCTTACACGATGCCTTCAAGGTCCATCTACGTTGTAGCATGCATCAGCCCATCACCCTTTTTGTGAGAAAATGACATTCCACATTTTGCTTCTGCCTTCATGTGTTGATGGGCACCTGGGTTGCTGCCACTCCTGCCTACTGTGAATACCACTGCCCTGAGTGCTGGCGTAAAGTGTTTGGGCTCCTGTTGTCAATTCCTGTGGTACTTCCTACAAGTAGGGCTGCTGGTCACCTGCTAATCCTCTGTTTAGTCTTCCAAGCAGCTGTCAAAATGTCCTCTCAGCAAGGGCTGCACTGTACATTCCCACCAGCCATGCTCAGCTTCCAACTGCCTTCATCCTCACCTACACTTGGGAAGCAGTGGCATTTTATATTTTCCTACGACCAATGACATTGAGCATTCTCTCTCTGAATCAGTTCATGCATTGTCTTTGGATAGTGACTGTTCATGTTCTTTTGGGAGTTTATTGTTTGTTCTGTTGTCATGGTTGTTGTTGAGTTATAGGAAGAGTCCACTAGATATTCTGGACATTAGTCCCGTATCAGATAAGGGATATGTAAATGTTTATTCTCATTTTGTGAGACAAATGCCTTTGATGCAAAGAAGTTTTAAATTTTGATGACATCTAATGTATCTATTTTCTCTTGTTGTCTGTGCTTTTGGTGTCAAATTTAAGACATCACTATCTATTCCAAGGTCATGATTTCTATCATTACCTCTGGAATATAATGGTTTTGACCCGTAAACTTAGATCTCAGAAACACTTCGACTTTTAATTTTGGCATATAAGTTAAGAGTCCCTGGCCTGGGGTTGTAGCTTAGTGGTAGACTGCTTTCCTAGCATGAATGAGGCACTGGGTTCGATGCTCAGCACTGCATATAAATAAAAACAAAATATATTTTTTAAGACTTTCATTCTTTTGGGGGGGATGAGGGGGTACTAGGGATTGAACTCAGGGCACTCAACTACTGAACCACATCCTCAGACCTATTTTGTATTTTATTTAGAGACAGGGTCTCAATTAATTACTTAGCACTTCACTTTTGCTGAAGCTGGTTTTGAACTCATGATCCTCCTGCCTCAGTCTCCCAAGCTGCCAAGATTATAGGCATGTGCCACTGTACTGGGCAAAAGTCCTTTATTCAGTTTTTTAAAATATATTCCTGGTTGTAGATGTACACAATACCTTTCTTTTATTGGTATAATTTTTATGTGGTGCTAAGGATTGAACCCAGTGCTTCACATGTGAGGAAAGCTCCCCACCACTGAGCTACAACCCCAGTCCAGTCCTTTATTCTTAGAGGTCCATTTTCATAGACATAAGTTCTAGCGTGACATTGGATTAAACGTGTCACCTCATTATGGTCAGGCTTCCATGCTTTTTACATTGAAATGAACTACAAATTGTATTCAGGATCCTCTATATGTGATATGTCAATCCCCCCCCCCCCGACACACACTATTTTTCCAGATCATCTCTGTGTATTTGGACAACTACACTACAATGTGTTTCAACATGGATCTCTTTCTGTTGGCCTGCTTGGAGTGGGTTGAACTTCTTGGATGTGTCTAGTTGAGCCTTTCATCATATAAGGAAGGCTGGGCCATTATTTCTTCAAACTTGTTCTCCCTTCTTTCTCTGAGATTCCATACTGTGTACCCTGCTGTGCTTCATGGGGTCCCATAAGTCCCTCTTCTGCTGTTCCTTTTCGTCTCATTGTTTTCTTTCTGCTACTCAGAGCAGATAATTTCTGCTCTTCTGAGTTTGCTGATCCTTTCTTCTGCCTGCTCACACCTGCTGCTGAACCCCTCAGGTGACTTATTTGTTTCAGAGACTGTTCTTTTCAGCACCAGAATTCGCCTAGGGATCCTTATCATAATTTCTATCTAATTTTGTTCACATATTATCTTTCTGATTCCCTTAATGTCACTGACCATGGGTCCTTTAGTTCAATGAACACAGTGAAGACAGGTGAACTAACATCTTGGACTAATAGTTCCAATGTCCAGGCTTCCTCAGGGATGGGTTCTGTCAAGTCCCTTTGTCCTGTGAATGGGCCATGCTTCCTGTCTCTTTGTATGTTTTGTATTTTATGTTGAAGTTAGATATTCTGAGTATTGTTTTTGATGACTTATGAAACACAATCCTCACTTTTCTATAGGACTGCTGACTTCTGCTTGTTAAGGAATGGAAGCATCCATTTGTGATAGTTTCAAACTGTTGTTACAGTGTTTAGATGGTTTATTGTGTGGTGTGCTGTTCCTGTTTTCTTATCTCTGAGGTCAACCAATGACCTGATAAAGGTTTACTTAAGCATCTAAACCCCAGAAGGGGAAAGCAAAACAGTGTTGTTCCTCTAAATCCCTTGCACACAGAGTGGTTTGGGGGCCTCTTCAGCCTGTAGAGATTTAACCAACGGCCAGGCTAGGGCTGGCTCTTCTGTGACCTAAAGCAACTATCAGCAACCAAAACACACACCCTGAGCTTTGGAGAACAGTGTTCCTGTTGCCACCGGGGCTCCAGGACTGTGTACTGCTGTCCTCACATCAGCCTGCCACAGGGCTGGGGATGGAGAATGGGAGCTGCTACATGAAATGCTGAGATTCACCAAAACCTATCAGTCCCTTCCCCAAGGTCACTGGGTACATGGCAAGTGTTTCACAAGTATCCACTGAAGATAGTTCTTCCTAAGAGAGTTGTTGTTTTGGTTAAGGGGAAAAGTCCTAGAGTGTGCCACCCCACCATCTTCCACCTGAACCAGTTGTTGGGTTTCTTTTTTTTTTTTTTTTCATATAGTAATTAAGAGTCTTGGATCAAGGAGGCAGAGTTGAGCATCCCTGGAGGACTTTAAAAACTACTGATGGAAAGTTCTCCCCATAACAACACAGAATCTGACTGCTGAGGGCAGGGCAGAATCTCTCTATTTAAAAACCCCCAGACAAAATCATAGAATTTGCAGGGAAATGGATGGCATTAGAGCAGATTATGCTAAGTGAAGCTAGCCAATCCCTAAAAAACAAATGCCAAATGTCTTCTTTGATATAAGGAGAGTAACTAAGAACAGAGTAGGGACGAAGAGCATGAGAAGAAGATTAACATTAAACAGGGATGAGAGGTGGGA
>NW_026000020.1:6264086-6281937 GCF_001458135.2 Marmota marmota marmota
AAGGCCAGGATGGTACATACCAAGTGACATCAGGTGTGACTACTCTGACCCAGTCAATGACAAATGCACAGGACTCTGTCAAGGAGACACTGGATCATCAGGATTAGATACACTTAATCCTTCCAGCACTTGATAACACTATGGCGTATTTCCTATCAGCCCAGGGAGCATGGTGCAGGGCAACACTCTCAAGACAGTGGAGTGAAATATTCACACTTTCTTCATCAAGGGACTTATGAAGAACAGCAACAAGTTCATTAGTTTCAAAATTGCTTTTATGGATAGTCTTATATATTCAATATGGCACATGGGTAGGGCGTCTCAAAATAATTGTCCATTTTCAATTTCCAGCTTAATGCAAAGGTTTCTCTGTTATCGTGGGATGTGGGGCTAATGTGCATGGGGTTGGCATAGGTGGCCAGCTGACTGCTCTTAGCTTTGGCATTAGAGGATTAGTGCTACAGAAGAAATCAGCTCTGCTGCTCTGGGCTAATATTTTACAAGAGCTGAGACAGGAGGGCGGTTGATGGTGAGGACATGGGAAGGCTTTGGTCACCCAGGCCAGGAACCTCATGGTCAGTACCATAAAGCATGAATGTCAAGAAAATCATTACCCTACACACAGCTTGTGTGACCAGGAAGAGTGAACCCCACCTGCAAATGGGGCTCCTGTCCTCTGAGCACCGTTCCAAGTAGCTGAAGCTGCTGGACACTGCACATCAGGGATCATTCCAAAATATAGGATAGTCACACTTTAGAACACTGGAGACTCCCACAGCTGATGGAAAGCTGTGAGAGGATTCCAGACAGCTCTTCCCTCCACATGTCAATTGCTTTTCCCCACCAGCAGCTGCTTTCCACAATGCTAAATGACACCGCGATCCCCTACGACACAGCACAGGCCTATGGAACAGGGCACTCACAGGGCCCATGACATATACTTACTTTCATTCAAGGGGCTCCTGGTGATTGCAGTCCCTCCTTCAACCAAACTGGTGTAGTATGGGTCTTTGGAAAGCACCTGCAGTAGAATCTCATCTCAAGGGAAAGAGCAAAGGCAAGTTAGCATAGCCTTGCAGACCACGAGGCTCGGCCAGAGCAAAATGTGCCTGACTAAAGCCTCCACAGAGGGGAGAAGACACCACACAGACTCTATGGACACGGGACACTGTGCGCTCACACGTCTTCCTTGGGGAAGGAAACTCCAACCACCTCAGTCATTTCTGGAGAATTGTGACTGTCTAGATATGGGCAGTTGACATTGTCCCCTAGGGACAGATGGCCTAGAACTCTGCCCTAATCTCAGAGATTGTGTCCTCTCTCTCTTTCTCCTGTTGTCACCTGACCCAACAAAAGACTTTCCCCAGGACGACCCACAATGGGGTTGAAGGACATGAGGGTAGAAATAAAGCAGAACGTATTTTAAAAGCCTAGAAAGGTCTTCGTTTTTAAAAAGCTTTACTAATTTTTCAGGGTTACGATTTTTGAAATGTATGAAGGTCTCCCTCCCTTTAAAGCTCCCGGCTTCTGCTTTCACCTGGAAAATGCTGCTTTGCCTCAACCTCTAGGCCTTCTTTCCAACCACAGAGTGTATCCTCAGAGACCCCATCCCTTGATTTATGCATTCTCAGGCCACTTTCAGGGGCTGCTGGCACTTGGTGGCAGAGGCCCACTGGCTTGGTGGAGAGGAGCTTACAATAGACTCCCCAGGAAAATGGGGAGTCCTCCCTCCACCCTCCCTTAGCTCAGTGTGTGACCTACAAGTCCCTGAAAAGACTGCTCAGAGCGAAGCTGGCAAGTCAGGTGTGCCCCACACTGCCAAGGCCAACACTGGCACAGCGCTGGCCTGGTCAGCAGGTCCTTGGCGGGTGACAGCATCCTCCAAAGCCCTGAGGCCAGTCTCTCCTGCAGAGGCACATGCTCCCTCATGCACAGGAGGGACTGGATGCAGGACCCAGGTCATCCACAGGGAGAGGACAGTCTTCTGGTTCCTAGACAGCAACCCTGGAGCACGGTGAGCAGGTGTGCAAGAGCCAGCTGTGTGTCCCCATGCCTTCAGTCCTGCTCACCTGCAGCCAGGGATGGACTCAGTGAGGTTCCTGGGGCCTCTCTACAGCCACGGGGAGGAAGAGCAAAGGAGTGGGACCCGGGGCTCCTTGTCCTGGGGAAGCCTCAACGCTCAGGCTCTGGGGAGCTCTGGTTCCCACGGAGGGCTCCTGGGTCTCCACTCCTGCCCCACACCACAGGCACAGAGAGGTGACTGCACTGCCGTTTGGACCCCTCCTTCTGGGGACAGCTGTGCTACAGGTCTCTGCTAGAGAACTTCCCTAGTTTTTTGAGGTTCTAGTAACTTCTCTATTTTTTTTTCATTGATGGGGAATACAGTGCGGACCTGGACATGCCAGGCCAGTGGCTTTACCACTGAGCTACAACCTCAGCCTCTTGGCCTCACTTTTCTTGTTGCTTTTCAAATTTCTTTAATTTTTTTCTTTCTCCTGGCAAAATGTAGGTAACCGAAAATGTCCACCTAACTATGTTCGGATGTACAGTTCCATGGTGTGAGGACCTTCACAGTGTGTGCATGAGCAGCAGCAGTATCCAGGGCTCCATCGTCACCCCTACAGACACTCTGTATCCATTGCTATGGCCGAAATGTGTCCCAGAGTTTATGAGATAGCATCTTGATCCCCCATGTGGTGTTGGGGATGGGGCCCAAGGGGTGGGGTCCTCTATCCTCATGAATGGATCCACACTGTCACCTCAGGGGGAGCCTCTTTATGAATAGACAAGGGTGCTTCCAGCTGCACCCCTGCTCCCCTCCTCTCTCCCTCTGTCCCTTCCTCTCCTGCCCTTCAGCTGCTGCTGCAGGATCACTCATCTAGAAGCCCCTTTAGGTGCCACACCCTCAACCTTGGACTTGCAGTGAGCCAATCAACTGTGTTCACCATAAGTCACCCAGTGTGTAGTCCTCTGTTGTAGCAGCAGGAGGCCGACTGAGACACCTGTCACACACCAGTGCCACTCTCCCCTCCCCCAGCCCCATACCCTCTATTCTACTTCAGGCTCCTATGAACCTGCCTGCTTTACACATAAGTAGCACCTCATGACACTTGGGATCCTCTGTCTTGCTTATATCCTTAGCTCAATGCCGTCAAGGTCCATCTATACTGTAGCGTGCATCAGCCCGTCACCTTTTTAAATTAGAAAATAACATTCCACATTTTGCTTTTGCCTTCATGTATTGATGGACACCTGGTGTAAAGTGTGAATAACACTGCCATGAGCACTGGTGTAAAGTGTTTAGTCTCCTGTTGTCAATTCCTGTGGTTCCTTCCTACAAGTGGGGGCTGCTGGTCACCTGATGGTCTTATGATTAATCACCAAGCAGCTGTCAAAATATTTTCTGCAACAACTGTTTCATATTACATTCCCACTATAATGCTGGAGGGTTACAATTTCCTTCATCCTCACCTACATTTGTGAAGCAGTGGTATTTTATAATTTCCTGTGACTATGACATTGAACATTTTCTTTGTGGTGCTTGTACATTGTCTTTAGATAGTGACTTTAGATAGTGGCGGTGGGGGTGCTGGTTACTGGGGACTGAACTCAGGGTCACTCAATCACTGAACCACATGCTCAGTACTATTATTTATTTTCTTTAGAGACATGGTCTCACTGAGTTGCTTAGCTCCTCACTTTTTGCCAAGGCTGACTCTGAATTTGGGATCCTCTGGCTTCAGCCTCCCAAGCCACTGAGATTTCTGGTGTGTGCCACCACACCCTGCTGGATAATGACTATTTAAGTTCTTTTTGGAGTTACTGTTTGTTCTATTGTCATGGTTGTTGAGTTACAGGAGTTCACTAGATATTCTGGACTTTAATCCCATATCAGATTATTATTTGCAAATCTTTTTTTCTCATTCTGTGGGAGAAATACCTTTGATGCAAAGAAGTTTTAAATTTTGATGACATCCAATATATCTGTGTTCTCTTATTGCCTGTGCTTTTGGTGCCAGATTTAAGCCATCACTGTCTAATCCAAGTTTATGAAGATTTCTATGGTACTACAACAATTTAAGAGTTTTCACTCAGGACTGGGTTGTGACTCAAGTGGTAGAGTGCATGCCTAGCACGTGTGAGGCACTGGGTTCCATCCTCAGCACCACTTAAAATAAAGTTATTGAATCCACTTAACTAAAAAATAAATATTAAAAAAAAGTTTTAACTCATTAATTTAGATCTCAAAAACATTTTGAGTTTTAATTTTATATATAAGCTAAGAGAACTTTATTCTTAAAGGGCCACTTTCTGAGACATACAACTGTGTCTTTAGGATTCTAAATGTGACATCCCATTGTGATCAGGCTTCCATGGTTTCTGAGGAGAAATGAGCTGTGTTTTATTGAGGATCCCTTGTATGTGATGAATCAAATCGTTCTCTCTCAAGCTCTCTCTCATTCTCCATTTTAACAGAGTCTCTCTGTATCTTTGAGTTTTGACAATGTGGCTACAATGTGTTTCAACATGGATCTCTTTCTGTTGGCCTGCTTGGAGTTATATTAACCTTCTTGGATATGTCTAGTTGAGCCTTTCATCATATTTGGGGAGCTTGGGGCCATTATTTCTTCAAACTAGTTCTCCTTTCTTTCTCTGAGATTCCATACTGTGTACCCTGCTGTGTTTCATGGGTCCCATAAGTCCCTCCTCTGCTGTTCCTTTTCTTCTCAGAGCAGATCATTTCAGCGTCTTCTGAGTTTGCTGAGCCTTTCTTCTGCCTGCTCACACCTGCTGCTGAACCCCTCAGGTGACTTGTTTGTTTCAGAGACTGTTCTTTTCAGCACCAGAATGCTGAATGGCTCCTTATTATATTTCTACCTCAATGTTGATATTTCATTTTGTTCACATATTATCTTTCTGATTCCTTTAATGTCACTGACCATGGGACCTTTAGTTCAATGAATACAGTGAAGACAGGTGAACTAACATCTTGGACTAATAGTTCCAATGTCCAGGCTTCCTCAGGGGTGGGTTCTGTCAAGTCCCTTTGTCCTGTGAATGGGCCATGCTTCCTGTCTCTTTGTATGTTTTGCATTTTATGTTTAAGCTGAACTTTCTGAGTACTATGTTTTGCTGCTTCTGAAACATAATCCTCACATTTCTATAGGATTGCTGATGTCGGCTTGTTAAGGAATGGAAGAATCCATTTGTGATCATTTCAAACTGTTGTTATAGTGTTTGTATGGTTTATTGTGTGGGGTGCTGTTCCTGTTTTCTTATCTCTGAGGTCAACCAATGACTTGATAAAGGTTTACTTAAGCATCTATCCCCCAAAAGGGGAAAGCAAAACAGTGTTGTTCCTCTAAATCCCCTGCACAGAGTGGTTTGGGGGCCTCTTCAGCCCTTGGAGATTTAACCAATGGCCAGGCTAGGGGCTGGCTCCTCTGTGACCTAAAGCAACCATCAGCAACCAAAACACACACCCTGAGCTCTGGAGGACAGTGTCCCTGTTGCCCATGGGGCTCCAGGACTGTGTACTGCTGTCCTCACATCAGCCTGCCACAGGGCTGGGGATGGAGAATGGGAGCTGCTACATGAAATGCTGACATTCACAAAACCTATCAGTCCCTTCCCCAAGGTCACCTGGTACATAGTAAGTGTTTCTCAAATGTCCACTGAAGATAGTTCTTCCTAAGAGAGTTGTTGTTTTGGTGAAGGGACAAAGTCCTGGAGTGTGCCACCCCACCATCTTCCACCTGAACCATAGGTGGTTCTCTTTTTTTCTTTTTCTTTTTTTTTTTTTTTCATATAGAAATTGAGAGTCTTGGGGCAGAATCAAGGAGCACAGTTACGCATCACTGGAGGACTTTAAATATTACTGATGCATAGTGCTGCGGTTGTGGCTCACTGGTAGAACCATTGCCTCACATGTGCGGGGCCCTGGGTTCGATCCTAAGCACCACATAAAAATAAATAAATAAAATAAAGTTATTTGTCCAACTACAACTAAAAAATAAATATTAAAAAAATTACTGATGCAAAGCTCTCCCCACACAACACAGAATCTGACTGCTGAGGGCAGGGCAGAATCTCTCTATTTAAAAACCCCCAGAGTATTTCCCTACACCCACTTGGTGCTCTTGCTGCTCCCACATGGATCACTCTGTGAGAAATGGGGTTCTTTCCAATAGTTTAGCTTCCATATTTTGTTTAATTTCTCGAGACCTTGACACTTAGAGGAATTAATTATAGCCACAAGACACAGAGTTTGCCTTCCCTCAAAGCACTAGGAACAGGTTACCTGGGAAACAACCAAGGACTTAAGCCAGCCTAAAGGTTTCCCATGAGGAGGTCACTTACCAAATAATTTGGCCAAATGCTCCTCTTTCTTATTTAAACTTGATGTAAATTCAGGAGTTTTCAAGCTGCTTTCCTGGAGATCATCTATGGGAAAAGAAACCTTAGCTATGATTAAATCTCTCACTGAGTCTGCATGTCGACTTTAAAGTGATACTCTCCTGCAAGGTACCCTGAGAGGAGCACCATGATGCCTATTCTGAGCCTCTCAGAGCATGTATGAAGCAGCTACAGAAATCTCATGTTCCACCACCAAACCAGTGACAAAGCCCGGTTCACATGGTTTCCTGACACTCGATGTGAATGACGACTATGCAACTTAGGCATGGGCAGCCTGCATCAACAGCAAGACTAACAGAAAGGCCTGGATGGTACAAGCCAAGGACTCTGTCAAGGAGTAAATCACCAGGATTAGATACATTTAATCCTTCCAGCACTTGATAACACTATGGACATCATTTCCTATCAGCCCAGGGAGCATGATAAAACATGGTGCAGGGAAAAACTCTCAGGACAGTGGAGTGAAATATTCACACTGTCTTCATCAAGGGACTTAGGAAAGGCAGCAGCAAGTTCATTAGTTTCAAAATTGCTTTTATGGATAGTCTTATATATTCAATATGGCACATGGGTAGGGCGTCTCAAAATAATTGTCCATTTTCAATTTCCAGCTTAATGCAAAGGTTACTCTGTTATCGTGGGATGTGGGGCTAATGTGCATGGGGTTGGCATAGGTGGCCAGCTGACTGCTCTTAGCTTTGGCATTAGAGGATTAGTGCTACAGAAGAAATCAGCTCTGCTGCTCTGGGCTAATATTTTACAAGAGCTGAGACAGGAGGGCGGTTGATGGTGAGGACATGGGAAGGCTCCAGTCACTCAGACAAGGGACTGAAACCCTGTGATCAGTACCATAAAGCATGAATGTCAAGAAAATCATTACCCTACACACAGCTTGTGTGACCAGGAACAGTGAACCCCACCTGCAAATGGTTTCCTGTCCTCTGGGCTCCATCCCAAGTAGAAGAACCTGTCTGACACTGCATAGGTGTCACCCTAAAATATAGGGACAGTCACGCTTTAGAACACTGGAGACTCCCACAGCTGATGGAAAGCTGTGAGAGGATTCCAGACAGCTCTTCCCTCCACATGTCAATTGCTTTTCCCCACCAGCAGCTGCTTTCCACAATGCTAAATGACACCGCGATCCCCTACGACACAGCACAGGCCTATGGAACAGGGCACTCACAGGGCCCATGACATATACTTACTTTCATTCAAGGGGCTCCTGGTGATTGCAGTCCCTCCTTCAACCAAACTGGTGTAGTATGGGTCTTTGGAAAGCACCTGCAGTAGAATCTCATCTCAAGGGAAAGAGCAAAGGCAAGTTAGCATAGCCTTGCAGACCACGAGGCTCGGCCAGAGCAAAATGTGCCTGACTAAAGCCTCCACAGAGGGGAGAAGACACCACACAGACTCTATGGACACGGGACACTGTGCGCTCACACGTCTTCCTTGGGGAAGGAAACTCCAACCACCTCAGTCATTTCTGGAGAATTGTGACTGTCTAGATATGGGCAGTTGACATTGTCCCCTAGGGACAGATGGCCTAGAACTCTGCCCTAATCTCAGAGATTGTGTCCTCTCTCTCTTTCTCCTGTTGTCACCTGACCCAACAAAAGACTTTCCCCAGGACGACCCACAATGAGAGGTGAAGGACATGAGGGTAGAAATAAAGCAGAACGTATTTTAAAAGTCTAGAAAGGTCTTTGTTTTTAAAAAGCTTTACTAATTTTTCAGGGTTACGATTTTTGAAATGTATGAAGGTCTCCCTCCCTTTAAAGTTCCCGGCTTCTGCTTTCACCTGGAAAATGCTGCTTTGCCTCAACCTCTAGGCCTTCCTTCTAATCACGGAGAGCATCCTCAGAGACCCCATCCCTTGATTTATGCATTCTCAGGCCACTTTCAGGGGCTGCTGGCACTTGGTGGCAGAGGCCCACTGGCTTGGTGGAGAGGAGCTTACAATAGACTCCCCAGGAAAATGGGGAGTCCTCCCTCCACCCTCCCTTAGCTCAGTGTGTGACCTACAAGTCCCTGAAAAGACTGCTCAGAGCGAAGGTAGCAAGTCATGTGCGGCACAGTCATGTGCTGGCCAGGTCAGCAGGTCCTTGGCGGGTGACAGCATCCTCCAAAGCCCTGAGGCCAGTCTCTCCTGCAGAGGCACATGCTCCCTCATGCACAGGAGGGACTGGATGCAGGACCCAGGTCATCCACAGGGAGAGGACAGTCTTCTGGTTCCTAGACAGCAACCCTGGAGCACGGTGAGCAGGTGTGCAAGAGCCAGCTGTCAGTCCCATGCCTTCAGTCCTGCTCACCTGCAGCCAGGGATGGACTCAGTGAGGTTCCTGGGGCCTCTCTACAGCCACGGGGAGGAAGAGCAAAGGAGTGGGACCCGGGGCTCCTTGTCCTGGGGAAGCCTCAACGCTCAGGCTCTGGGGAGCTCTGGTTCCCACGGAGGGCTCCTGGGTCTCCACTCCTGCCCCACACCACAGGCACAGAGAGGTGACTGCACTGCCGTTTGGACCCTTCCTTCTGGGGACAGCTGTGTTGCAGTTGGGGGAATTGGGCCCAATGGGTGGGGTGGGGTGACAGGAGCTCCATCCTCATGAATGGATCCATGCTGTCACCTCAGGGGAGCCTCTTTATGAAAAGACAAGGGTGCTTCCAGGATGGTGTCACCTGCCAATGACCTGCTCCCCTCCTCTCTCCCTCTGTCCCTTCCTCTCCTGCCCTTCAGCTACTGCTACAGGACACTCAGCAAGAAGCCCCTCCAGGTGCCACACCCTCAACCTTGGACTTGCAGTGAGCCAAGCAACTCTGTTCACCATAAGTCACCCAGTGTGTAGTCACCTGTTGTAGCAGCAGGATGCTGACGGAGACACCCCTCACACACCAGTGCCACTCTCCCCTCCCCCAGCCTCATCCCTCTATTCTACTTCAGGCTCCCATGAACCTGCCTGCTCTCTATATAAGTAGCACCTCATGACACTTGGGCTCCTTTGTCTTGCTTACATCCTTAGCACAGATGCCTTCAAGGTCCATCTATGCTGTAGCGTGCATCAGAGTGTCACCTTTTTATACGCAAATGACATTCCACATTTTGCTTCTGCCTTCATGTGTTGATGGACACCTGGGTTGCTGCCACTCCTGCCTACTGTGAATACCACTGCCCTGAGTGCTGGCGTAAAGTGTTTGGGCTCCTGTTGTCAATTCCTGTGGTACTTCCTACAAGTAGGGCTGCTGGTCACCTGCTAATCCTCTGTTTAGTCTTCCAAGCAGCTGTCAAAATGTCCTCTCAGCAAGGGCTGCACTGTACATTCCCACCAGCCATGCTCAGCTTCCAACTGCCTTCATCCTCACCTACACTTGGGAAGCAGTGGCATTTTATATTTTCCTACAACCAATGACATTGAGCATTCTCTCTCTGAATCAGTTCATGCATTGTCTTTGGATAGTGACTGTTCATGTTCTTTTGGGAGTTTATTGTTTGTTCTGTTGTCATGGTTGTTGTTGAGTTATAGGAAGAGTCCACTAGATATTCTGGACATTAGTCCCATATCAGATATGGGGTTTGCAAATGTTTTTTCTCATTCTGTGGAACAAATGCCTTTGACGCGAAGAAGTTTTAAATTTTGATGACATCCAATGTATCTGTGTTCTCTTGCTGCCTGTGCTTTTGGTGTCAAATTTAAGACATCACTGTCTAATCCAAGGTCATGAAGATTTCTAGTGTACTACAACAGTTTAATAGTTTTAACTCATTAATTTGGATCTCGAAAACATTTTGAGTTTTTTTTTTTAGAGAGAATTTTTTTTTTCCAATAGTTTATCTTCCATATTTTGTTTAATTTCTCGAGACCTTGACACTTAGAGGAATTAATTATAGCCACAAGACACAGAGTTTGCCTTCCCCTCAAAGCACTAGGAACAGGTTACCTGGGAAACAACCAAGGACTTAAGCCAGCCTAAAGGTTTCCCATGAGGAGGTCACTTACCAAATAATTTGGCCAAATGCTCCTCTTTCTTATTTAAACTTGATGTAAATTCAGGAGTTTTCAAGCTGCTTTCCTGGAGATCATCTATGGGAAAAGAAACCTTAGCTATGATTAAACCTCTCACTGAGTCTCCATGTCATCTTTAAAGTCATACTCTTCTGCAAGGTACCCTGAGAGGAGTACCATGCGGTTGGCCATGATGCCTATTCAGAGCCTCTCGGAGCATGCGTGAAGCAGCTACAAAAATGTCATGTTCCAACACCAAACCAGTGACAAAGCCCCTGTTCACATGATGGATGGCAACTGTGCGACTTAGGCACCAACAGCATGAATGAAAACTAAGAGAAAGGCCAGGATGGTACATACCAAGTGACATCAGGCGTGACTACTCTGACCCAG
This sequence comes from Marmota marmota marmota, assembly GCF_001458135.2. Taxonomy (NCBI): domain Eukaryota; kingdom Metazoa; phylum Chordata; class Mammalia; order Rodentia; family Sciuridae; genus Marmota; species Marmota marmota. The sequence goes on from NW_026000020.1 coordinate 6,274,895, forward strand.
TCAATGACAAATGCACAGGACTCTCAAGGAGACACTGGATCATCAGGATTAGATACACTTAATCCTTCCGGCACTTGATAACACTATGGGCATCATTTCCTATCAGCCCAGGGAGCATGAGAAAACATGGTGCAGAGCAATACTCTCAGGACAGTGGAGTGAAATATTCATACTTTCTTCATCAAGGCACTTATGAAGGTCAGCAACAAGATCATTAGTTTCAAAATTGCTTTTACGGATAGTCTTATAAATTCAATATGGCACACGGGCAGAGTGTGTGTGACTACGTGGGGCTAATGTGCATGGGGTTGGCATTGGTGGCCAGCTGACTGCTCTTAGCTTTGGCATTAGAGGATTAGTGCTACAGAAGAAATCAGCTCTGCTGCTCTGGGCCAATATTTTACAAGAGCTGAGACAGGAGGGCGGTTGATGGTGAGGACATGGGAAGGCTCTGGTCACCCAGGCCAGTGACTGGAGCCCTCATGATCAGTACCATAGAGCGTGAATGTCAAGAAAGTTATTACAGGGGCTGGGGTTTGGCTCAGTGGTAGAGCACTTGCCTGGCATGGGTTAGGCACTGAGTTTGATTCTCAGCACCGCATATAAATAAATAGATAGATATCAATAGCTAATAAAATATTTTTCAAAAGAAAGTTATTACACTACATACAGCTTGTGTGAACAAAAAAACAGCGAACCCCACCTGCAAATGGGGCTCCTGTGCTCTGAGCATCATCCCAAGTAGCAGAACCTGCCTGACACTGCACATCAGGGATCATTCCAAAATATAGGATAGTCACACTTTAGAACATTGGAGACTCCCACAGCTGATGGAAAGCTGTGAGAAGATTCCAGAATGCTCCTCCCTCCACATCTCAATTGCTTTTCCCCACCAGCAGCTGCTTTCCACAATGCTAAATGACACCTCGATCCCCTAGGACACTGCACAGGCCTATGGAACAGGGCACTCACAGGGCCCATGACATATACTTGCTTTCATTCAAGTGGCTCCTCGTGATTGCGGTCCCTCCTTCAACCAAACTGGTGTAGTATGGGTCTTTGGAAAGCACCTGCAGTAGAATCTCATCTCAAGGGAAAGAGCAAAGGTAAGTTAGCTCATCCTTGCACACCACGAGGCTCAGCCAGAGAAAAATGTGCCTGACTAAAGCCTCCACAGAGGGGAGAAGACACCACACAGACTCTATGGACACGGGACACTGTGCGCTCACACATCTTGTTTGGGGAAGGCAACTCCAACCACCTCAGTCATTTCTGGAGAATTGTGACTATCTAGATATGGGCAGTTGACATTGCCCACTAAGGACACATGATTGAAACTCTGCCCCAAATCTTTTATATATATATATATATATATATATATATATATGTATATATATATATATATATATATATAGTAGGGTTTTAACTCAGAAGAGCTTGACACTCGGCTACACCCCCAGCCCTTTTTATATTTTATTTTGACACAGGGTCTCACTGAGTTGCTTAAGGGCCTCGCTAAGTGGCTGAGGCTGGCTTGGACCCTCTATCCTCCTGCCTCAGTCTCCTGAGCTATGGGGTTGCAGGTGTGCGCCACCGTGTCCATCCCTGTCTCTTGATACTTGGTGCCATCCCTTCTGTCTTGCCCCTTCCCGGCAGCCATCCCCAATCTGTCACCATGCACAAGAAAACCTTTTTTTTTTTTCTTCAAGAGTCACAATATTTCCTCCTTTAAGACCCGATTTGCTCTCCTGGGAAGATTTTCACAATCAGAATCCTGACTTTGGGACAGGCACACCTAGGCCCAAATCCCTCTGGGCTACCTGCCCAGACATGATCTCAAGAAGTAACTTCCCCTTTTGGATCTTTGGTTTCCTGCTGCATAGGATGGGGATACTACCACTGAACTCTTTAAGACTTTGGAAACATTGACTATAGCAATGTCCCTAAAGCATTTAGCGTAGGGCCAGAGAGAGGACTCGTGGAAGGCAGAACAGCTCATCATCATCTTTTATGACAATCAACCCCAGATCAGAGAGTGAACGTTGCTAATTTTCTGCTTATTGGAACCTTGCATAAGTGGAATATGTAGACAAGGGAGGTGAGGAAAAAGATGTATAATTCAAAGGAAGCAAAGATGTCACTAACATCTTACAGAAAAATGAGGAATCTGCTGTAGGCTCTCTCTGTGCACTTCCACCCCGAGGCGACTCTCGCCTTCTTCCACACTTAACTGTTGTTGGAGCTTGGAGAGCCAGGCCCTCAGAGGGAGCCTCTTCCTTTCCCACCTTCCCTGGCAGCCAGGCCAGGGTCCCGGGATACTCAAGGTCCTCAGAAGACTCCTGGGACCCAGGAGGATAGAAGAGAAGGAAATGCTGGGGCTGCATGTCCCCCAACCCTTTTCCCTCTTGCCTTAAAAGCAGCCGTAATGTCTGGAGCTGCAGAAATTGTCCTGTGACCAAGAGACACAAGCACCAGGAAAGGCCATGATGATCTCAGAAAAACTGTCCCTAATCTGCGCTACTGCACGAAAGTCATAGTTGCCTTCCTCGTCTTGTTTGTGACAGAAGACAGATCACTCTTTGTTTAAGCCACTCGACGTCAGATTTTCCAGAAACTGCAATCAAATCACATTCTCACACGGCATGGCACTACGGCGACTTGTGGACAATCCTGAGACAATCCTGGCCCCTTCACAGAGGAACCAGGCTCAGGTGCCTGAAGATCATAATGCCCAAGGAGATCGGGAGAGGGCAGAAGACTGTGTACTGTTGATACATCACCCTTTTACAAAGCCCCAGCTCAGCACAGAAGCTGTATGAGGTGCTGGGGGTTCGGAGGCAGAGGGGAACTGGCACCTGGTCTGAGTCATCCAGACATGAGAGACAGTAAACACACCCACATGACCAGACACACCCACATGGCCACATACAGCAGTGGAACTAGCTGGGGACAAAGAGAAGAGGAAGAAAACCAGCCAGGCCCACAGTGTCCCAGAGACAAGCCCTCAGCTGAGCAGAGCAGAGCAGGAGGAAATGAAGCTGCCAGGGAGGGCTGATGTTGTATTCAGCTTTCTCACTGCTGTGACCAAAAGACCTCATGAGGACAACTCGGAGGAGGAAACGTTTATTTCGGCTCTCAGTTCCAGAGGTTCGGTCCATGGTCGGCTGACTCCATAGCTCTGGGCCTGAGTCGTGGCAGCATATCATAGCAGAAAACATGGCAGAAGAAGGCAGCTCAGGCCATAGCCACGGAATGCAGAGAGAGCTCTCTCTGCTCACCAGACAAAATAAACCCCAAGAGTACACCCCCCAGCACCACCCAGTTTAATCCACATCAGTGGATTAATCCACTGATTAGGTCACACCTCTCATAATCTAATCATTGCACCTCTGAACATTCTTGCATTGTCTCACACAAGTTTTGGGGGGACCCCTCATATCTAAACCGTGACATCTGAGATCTGGATCTTCTTGGCCATTAAACCTACTGAGGCCTCAAGGTCCTTCTTGTCCACAGATGTTAGACCCCCTGTCAACTCCCTTCACCAGAAATCTGACGCTCATGGTCCCACAGCTGCCCTGGTGGGCTGGTGTACGACACAGAGGACACCTGGAAATAGCCTTCTAAGAACAGGAATTCATCAAGCTACAACTATGGCCTTGGAGAAGTCATTGAGGGCTGCAGATGACACCCAGCTCACACCCACAGAGAAGGACCTGGAACAAGAAGGGACCTGACCGTGACGATTCCATAATATCAGGACTGCAAAGGACCTGACAACCCAAACAGAAAGTCATCAGAGAGTTTCAGCAGATTCTATAAGTTCGGAAAGTGCTCTGCTTATAAAACTGTAAGTGCTTTTTCAATTACATTTACTGAGATATATTCATGTTGTCACTTAACAATGTGAGAAACACATCATTAGGCAATTTCTTCATTGGACCCAAACATCACAGAGGGTCCTTCACAAACCAAGATGGCATATCTTTTACACACGTGGGCTACCACCTTCAAATACACAGGCCGTCACTGACCAGAATATCTTTATGCCGCCATGACTGAATAGTAAGGCCCCCTGTTAAAGCTTTGACCTAGGAGATGATGATTTACTTACCCTTCTGGACTTTCTTTGCTAACACACAGAAAGCAACCATCACAGATCCCGTTCACCTTGGTTTTTGGTTTTTTGGATACTAGGAATTATACTCAGGGGCACTTTACCACTGAGCTACATCTCCAATCCTTTTTATTTCTTGAAACAGGTTCTTTCTAAGTTGCTGAGGCTATCCTTGAACTTGCAATCCTCCTGCCTCCATCTCCCAAATTGCTGGGATTACAGGCTTGCGCCACCGTGCCAGGCAGAAATTTCATTCACTATGTATACATTTTGAGTCCATTTCCAGGGGCAGCTTGCACTTCAGTGGTGGTCCCCTTGCTTGGTAGAATAGGCACTTACAAGGGACCCACCAGAAAATGAACCCCAGACTCACCAGGAAAATGGGGAGTCCTCCCACCACCCTCTCTTAGCTCAAGGTGCTGACCTACAAGTCCCTGAAAAGCTTGCTGAGAAAGAAGGTGGCAAGGCAGTGATGCCCTGCATTGCCAAGGCCAATACTGGCACAGTGATGGCCAGGTCAGCAGGTGCTTGGTGGGTGACAGCAACCTCCCAAGCCCTGAGGCCAACTCTCTCCTGCAGAGGCACATGCTCCCTCCTGCACAGGAGGGACTGGATGCAGGACCCCAGGTACCCACAGGGAGAGGACAGTCTTCTGGTTCCTAGACAGCAACCCTGGAGCACGGTGAGCAGGTGTGCAAGAGCCAGCTGTGAGTCCCCTGCCTTCAGTCCTGCTCCCCTGCAGCCAGGGATGGATTCAATGCAGGTTCCTGGGGCCTCTCTACAGCACACGGTGAGGAAGAGCAAACCCAGAGTTCCTGTCCCGTGTTGAGAGATGCCTCCGCTGTCTCGCCCTCTTATAAGGAGCTGAGTCCTTTCCAAATGTTTATCTCCCTGTTTTGCTTAATTTCTCAGGACTCTGACACTTGGAGGAACTGATTCTAGCCACAAGACAAAGCACCTGTCTTCCCCCCAAAACAGCAGGAGCAAGTGACCCAGGAGACACCACAGACAAGATGCAGCTCTGAACCAGCCCAAAGGTGACACATGAGGTGGTCACCTACCAAATATGTTAGCAAAATCTTTTTCTAGACTTTTTGAACTTGAAGAAAATGTATTATTCAAATCTGTAGGGAAAATAAAATTAGCTGTGATTAAATCTTTTATTGGGTTGGGGGATGGGAACATGGCTCATTGACAGAGCAGGTGTTTACCATATATGAGGCTGGTTCTGTGGTAATTGAACCCAGGGGTGCTTTACCACAGTGAGCTACATCCCCAGTCCTTTTTTTTTTTTTGAGATAGGGTCTCGCCAAGTTGCTAGGGAGCTGGCCTCAAACTTGAGATCCTCCTGCCACAGCCTTCCTACTCACTGGATTAGGGGTGTGTGCAACCATACCTAGCGAGCCCTAGGTTTAATGCCCAGTACTGCCCTCAAAAAAAAAAAATCTTTTATTGACCTAGATATACAGTCATCCCCCCTTACCTGTGAGGGATATGTTCCAAGACCCCTGGTGGATTCCTAAATCCATGGATCATACTGAATCCTATGTGTGTTTTCTCCCCCACCCCAACATATAAATAATGCTCTTTCCATCTTAACTAGTACTTACTGTACATTGTTGTCAGAACTTGTAGTTTGCAGTAAAATAGCAACAGTAGCACTAATTTCTTTTTCCTTATTTATAATTTCACAGGTAGAAGATTCATTCTGGAGCTGGGGGTGTAGCTCAGTGGTAGAGGGTTTGCTTAGCGTGCACAAGACCCTGGGCTCAATCCCCAGCACCAAAGAAAAAGAAGAATCATTTTTAATGTAGTCTGAACAATCTCCACATATGATTCTGCTCATTCCTTATTAAGAACTTTACCTTTTCACTTAAAGGCAGTACTCCTGTCTTCTCTTCGGCATATCTGAGTTCCCAGTATCACTCTTCTTGTGCTTTGGGGTCATTACAAAGTAGAATAAAGGTCCTTGGACCACAGCACACTGATACCATGGCAGTGGACCTGATTATCAAATGGCAGCCACGTGACTGTGTTAAGTCAGTTTTCTGTGGTTGCAACTTAAAGGAGAAAAGGTTTGTTTGGGCTCAGTTTCCCCTGGTGACCTTTCCATTAGGTGCCAAGGAGCTCCTGATGTTATCACGGATGAATAAAAAGCCAAAGGTGCCTGTGGAAGTGGGCTGACCAACAATCTCCCCAGGACTTCACAGACTGATCTCAACACTCCCCATCCACACGCGGCCACCTCATGGACGCCAATGACTGATGCTAACAGACTGTGCCCACCTGTAGAGATTTTTGAGCTGTAATTTCATTCTTGTGTATGTGTGTGGGTGCCAGGGATGGAGCCCAGGGCCTCACGCACCCAAAGCACAGGCTCTGCCACTGAGCCATGCCCCCAGCCCTCAGGCTTTTCTGGATCAAGGTTGAGATGGCTCAGCTCTGGGACACATTTTTTTGATTCAAGGTCTAGGCCAACTTTTTTTTTTTTCCTGCAACTGTACAAACCCACCAGGAAAGAGAAACCTATCCCCTTCAAAGGGGCTAGCAGGATCACAGTGCCCAACTATTCTAAGTGTCACAGAGCTTTCACGAAGTAGCTCCAAGAATCTGCAGTTCCTAACCCAGTAACAAAGCTCATTTGTCACAGGGTTTCCTTTGAAAAGTTGAGTCTAAGGACTACGCAACTGAGTAATTTGTGCACCTAAAAGCTTCAACTCTGTAGGAAAATTGGTTGTTAGGCTTTTTTTTTTTGATACTAGGGATTAAACCCAGGGGCGCTTAACCAGTGAGCCACATCCCCAGGGTCTCACTGAGTAGCTGAGGCTGGCTTTAAACTGGCAATACTCCAGGCTCCTGAGCCACAGGGATTCCAGACGTGCACCCTGCACCAAACTGGCCTCTTTTTTTTTTTTTTTTTTTTTTT
>NW_026000020.1:6282045-6316811 GCF_001458135.2 Marmota marmota marmota
AAAAAAAATCACCTTTTTAAAAGCATATAATTGCTGGGTATGTTGGGGCACATGTGTAATCCCAGTGATTTGGGAGGCTGAGGCAGGAGGCCTGCAAGTTCCAGGCCAACCTCAGCAACTTAGTGAGACTCCATCTCAAAATTAAAAAAAAAAAAAGGACTTGGGTTAAATCCTCAGAACCCAAATAAATAAATAAAGATTGTTTAATTTTGCAGAGTTAGTAAATTCACAGATTTGTGAATTAGATAAGTGATTTCTTTTTCCTCTAGTTCTGGGATGGAACCCAGCCCTCTACCACTGAGTTCCATCCCCAGCCCCTATCTAATTTTGGAGCATTTTCACGGTTCTGTAGATTGCTCTAGATCTTTTGTGTAAATGGAGCCATACAACACTTGGACGCGACACTGGGACGACTGGCTTCTTTCACTCAGCGTGTTTTCCAGTTTCATCCACGCTGTAGCACATGTCACCCCCTCATTCCTTCTTGTGGCCAAATTACATTCCATTGCATGGATCTCGTTTGGTTTATCCTGCTATGCAGGACAGTAGATCTGTCCTGCAGACATGAAAAGATGGCCAGTGAGTGTCCTACAACTCAGGAGCTTCATCATTTCAAATAAAAAATAAAAAGGGGTGGGAACGAAGCTCAGTGGTAGAGTGCCCCGAGGTCAGTCCCCAGTAACACACACACACACACACACACACACACAGTGAATTTTATAGTATGTGAATTCTATTTCCATAAATGACGCAGTCAGGGTGGCAGCAGGAAAAGGGTAGAAAATACCTGTTCTTGTCAGGACACCGAGAGACCCACAGGGTTTCACCATGTTGCCTAGGCTGGTCAAGAACTCATGGGACCAAGGGAATTTTTTAGCTGGAACAGTGGTGCCCACCTGTCATCCCAGTGACTGGGGAGGCTAGGGTAGGAGGATTGCAAGTTTGAGGCCAACCTCAGTAAACTAGCAAGACCCTGTCTCAAAAAATAAAAAGGGTTGGGGTGTAGCTCAGTGGCAGTGTATCCTGGGCTCACTCCCCCTCAAAAAAGGTGAATTTTATAGTGTGTGAACTCTATCCCCATAAAGCCGTTATTTTAAAAACCATTTCTCGGGGAACAGGTAAGATCAGGATGATTGGCATGTGGCAGTGCTGAATACCCATTTTCCCACTTTCATGGATGCTTGAAAAGTTTTAGAAAGAAAAGCTAGAATGCACGGGTGTGCTGTCCTCCCACGGAGCTGGACACTTGATAAAGGCTCAAAGCCAGGGAAACTTGACAGTTGCCCCTTCTCCCCAGCTCTGCATCCTGAGTGGTGAATCTGGGAAGGAAAGGCAGGCACGAGAAGGCCTGTGCACCTCGGCGCCTGCAGAGGGGCCAGCCCCTACCTGATTCAGGCTCAAGGTGAGTCTCAGGCTCACACTCCTCCAGCAGCCACAGCCACAGGCTTACCACAGTACCTTCCATCAGGGGGAAAAGGTGGGGTTCTCCACCCAGCCCGCCGTCCAGGAGGAGAACAGAAAAGAGGATCACAACTGCACTCATTTTTGCCATCTGCACACCATCAGGGAGAAGACAGTCTCCTGAGGATCCTTCAGACTCTAGGACCTTAAACTCCAAGATACTGCGGAACCCACGGCCTGTGAGGTAACACTCCAGAGGTGATGGGGGAGGGGGCCCAAGTGTGTGGAGAGGGGGGGCGTTGGGCGCCTCAAGTAGCCTCTCTGCTCACTCCTTCGTTATCTGATGTCCTCCAGTCCTGCACGTGCTGCAGCCTGAAGGCAGCTGGATATTAACAAAACTCTGAAGATGCAAGTGACAAATTGGAAGCAGCATAAGTGGCCAGAAAAATCATGTGACTGATCAAGACATCACACTAAAGGGCTGGGGATGTAGCTCAATGGTTGAGAACTTGCCTGCCAAGCATGCATGAGGTCCTGGGTTCCATCTCCGGCATTGTAAAAAAATAAAAATAAGAAGTCATCACTAACAAAGTGTTGTTACTTATGGTTGCTATAGTTTGGACCTGCAATGTCCCTCAAAGATCCATGTGTTAAAGGATTGGGTCACCAGCCTGTGGCACTATTGGGAGGTAGTGAAACCTTGGGGAGATAGGGCTTAAAGGAAGGAAGTCACTGGGGCCATGCAATATTAGGACAACAGTCACTTCCTTCCTTCCTATTTGCTTTCCAGCCTCCACAAGGTGAGCAGCCTCCTCTGCTATATGCTCCTGCCGTGACGTACCAAAAGCAACAGGGCCAAGTGACCAAGAACTGAAACATTTGAAACAATGAGCTGAAAAAAAAAAAAAAAAACTTTTCCTCTTATTAACATGATTATCTCAGATATTTTGGCACAGTGAGGGAAAGCTGACTGTTACAATGTTATTAAATTATAACACTGAAACCTGCATTGACTCACTAATATATTTCTCATAAATACTATTTCCCCTATTATGTTTTATAAGTATTAGACTATTTTCAAAGGAAAAAAATTTTGTGTGGTAGAATCTTTAACTACAGTTTTTCCCTCTATTTTTTTTCCTGCATTTTGTGGTGGGTCCCATAAATTACATAGCCATGGCTGGGATGGAAGAAATCTTACAGAGGCAAAAAGTTACGCAAAAGTTATAGAGTAGAATCCTAGAGAGTTCAGTTGTATTAGTTTTCTACCGCTGCCATAACAAAGTATCCCAAAATGGGTAACTTAAACAAAAGAATTTATCATCTCACAGTCCTGGAGGCTGACATCTGAGATCACTGTGTTGGCAGGGTTGGTTCCTTCTGAGTGCTGTGAAGGAAGGACTTGGCCTGCAGATGACTGTCCCCTCCCTGTGTTTTCATATCTCCTTCCCTTTACATATACCTGTGTTTTAATTTACTCCTACGAGGACACCAGCATATTAAATTAGAGCCCACCCTAATGTCCTTGGTATAACAAAATTACCTCTATAGTGACCCTATCTCCAAATATGCTCAAATTCTGAGGTCCTGAGGATTAGGACTTCAACATCTAAATTTGGGGGAACATAACTTAATCTATGACATAGCAGTAGTATAAGTTTTATTTCTCTAAAATAAAATCTTTGAAAAACAAAATATAGAACAAAAAAAGTATAAAAAAGAACACATAAGTCAGGCACAACTATAATCCCAGTGGCCCAGGAGGCTGAGGCAGGAGGATCACGAGTTCAAAGCCAGCCTCAGCAAAAGTAGGCCCTTAGCAACTCAGTGAGATCCTATCTCTAAATAAAATACAAAATAGGGCTGGGGACATAGCTCAGTGGTTGAGTGCCCCTGAGTTCAACCCCCCCCCCAAAAAAAAACCCCACATAAAACAACATACAACCCACACTCTTAAAATAACCAGAAGCAGAAGATGTCCAATCTCAAATAGAAAAATAACTGCTAACCTGGGTTCCAACTCTTTCACTTTTGATTGCTGGTCTCTGCAAAAAGAAAACACAGCAGCCCGAGATGGCCTAAAATCAGTTGGGCACTGTGCACAGCCTGTAGTACCAGAGACTTGGGAGGCTGAGACAAGAGGACTGCGAGTTTGAGGCCAACCTGGGTGACTTGGCCAGACCCTGTCTCAAAATAAAAAACTTTATATAAAGTTCAAGCTCATGTCTAATGGAAAAGGTATATGTTGAGACAAATAATTACAGATCAGTCTGGTAAATGAGTTTAGGACGCATATTATCTTGCAAGGTTGCAGCAGTTGACCCCAGCACAGCTCCGCAACTTTGGACAAATTATACAAGTACTATGACACTCCTCGGTTACCTCACCTGCAAAATGAAACCAACAACACAACTACGTGGTAGAACTGTTATGAGGATCTAATATAAAATCCATACATTCTTAGAAGCGCTCTGCAGACACATACCAAGCGCTCGACAAACGCCAATGTCAAATTACCATGAAAGTAATTTTTTTTTTTTTTTTTTTTATACAAGGAATGGGATCCCTCTCCGTGTTTAATAAGGAAATTCTTTGGATGAAACACCCAGAGCTGGCCTCCTTGGGGAAGGTGCGCGCACCAAGAGCGTGGCCGAGGTGCTCGGGCACCGGGAAAGCGTCTTCTGGGACAGGCCAACTCGCCGCCGGCCTCGGGGACCCGCAGACCTGCCGAGGTACCCTTTAAGAACGGAGCCATGACGTCACTCCCGACGCANCCCGCGGGGCTCGCGTAGGCTGCGCGTTTAGGGGGGAGGGGCGCGGCATCGCGTCGGGAGTCGCAGCTGTCCCAGTCCGCCCGCCCGCCCGCTGGTCCCTCCTGCAGCCCTCCTGCTGGGCAGGGCCAGCCCTGCCCGGCCATGGAGTCCTACGACATCATCGCCAACCAGCCCGTGGTCATCGACAACGTGAGGCCCAGCAGCCGGGGGGAGGGTGGGTGTCCCGCCCCCGGGGGTGCTCGCGGCGGCGCGGGGAGGGACCCCAGCCAGTCTCGGCCCGTTCCCAGGTTCGCTGCCCTGCAGGGCCGCTCAGTTCCAAGGCCTGGGTGAAAAGGCCACCTGGCCCTTTTTGCCCTGGCCTTGGACCTGCATCCCGGTCGCGAAGCAGAGCCCCCTTGGGGAACCCAGGAAGTCCGAGACAGCTGGAGCGACAGCCAGGTGCCCATCGGGTGCACCTGTGCATCAGGCCCGTGGACGCATCCCGGACCCTGCTCGGTTGAGAGTAGAATCATTGGTCAAGTTTGGGCCCCGGCCCATTTTGCTCATCCTTTCGCCCTGGCTCTGGCCACCTGAGAAGGTGGGCTGGCATTTGCCCTTTTGCACACTTCTGGCCTCATCTTTTGGAGGGGTTTGACCTAGTGATGTTTAAAACACTTACCAAGAGGACTGCACCCCGTAGCAAAAAATGCAAGTTACTCTCCACCAGCCACATATCTACCATCACCTGGATGGTCTCTTGGCGGCTTTGACCCTCTCCCCTTAAGTACTCCTGTGTAGGGCAGAAATTCCACAGCCTGTGGAACAGTACAGAGTTCAAGGCCACTCTTCTCAGCACTGAGATGTAGGTTGGGGTCATTGTTTGGAAGCCTCAGGAGAAAGATGATGTCTGGCTTCCTACAGCCTTGTCCTTCAGCACTGGGGCTCACTCAGGCTTGCTTTTCAGGAAGATTTCTGGCCTTAGAGCCTGACATGGGGAGAAGAGAAGGGCTGGGGTCTGTGCAGGTGCCTCTAGCTGATGCTTCTGGTGTGCAGGCCTTGTAGTTTATAATAATGACTCTCCTCTGCTCTTCCTGGGTTCTGTCTCTGTTCCACATGACCCAGGTGGGGTCCCTGAATGGCCGCCTTTTTTGGAGTACCCATGTGGGCTTGCCTGAGTCATAGCAGGCAGCGAACACTGAGACTAGAATTGGAATTGGGGACGTGCATCAGACCAGCTACTTCCCTTCTTGGTGGGCAAATAATTCACATAATTTATCAACAAACTTATGAGTTCCAAGGGCAACCACTTGGCCCCTCTGGTTGTCCAGCCCCTCCTCTATAACTGGGGGATGTCCATTTCTACGCTGCCAACCCAGAGGGCTGTGGTGGAGATGGGTGGGAAGAGGTGTTGAAAAGATTCTGGCATGGTTACTAGATGCTAGGTTCATTTTGAGATCTTAAGTCCAACTTCCAGGCTGGAGCAGTGCCTGGACCAAGTTCTCCTGGGAATCTCATGGGAAGCCACTTGAGGAAAAGCACCAGTCCTTTTGTGCACCCAGTCATCTTCCCTGGCAGGCCCTGTCTGCCCCTTTTCTGCTGGGGAAGAGAAAAGGGAGCTGTTGGGAAAAACTGCCCTAAGAGTTTGCTTCTAGATGTCTTTTGGGAGGAACCAGCCAGAGAGCTTACAGAGAAGGATGCATTGCCTAGTTTCCCCGAGCTTTGCTCAATTGACCTTTTGGTCTGGATCATTGTCATTCATGACTGTGGTTTGTGCACTGTAGGATGTTTAGCAGTATCCCTGGCTTTCCCACCTCCTTCGGAAACCATACACTGCCAGATGTTCTGACATGGGGATACAAAATCACCCCCAGTTTTGAACCACTGGTGTATTGTAAATGTTCCTGTTTTCTCGGCAGGAACGGTGGTCTCCTCCCTGGCTTCTGTTGGTGGGACAGCCAGCTCTCCACACCTGAAGGTGAATGTCAGAAGCTAAACCTTATTTTTCCTTGCAGGGTTCAGGAGTGATCAAGGCTGGCTTCGCTGGAGATCAGATTCCCAAATACTGTTTCCCAAACTAGTAAGTGTTGCTGGGGCAGCAGCTCTTCCTCTTCTGTGTGCTTCCTGGGAGACCGCCAGCCCTGGGTCATGGCTCTCTTCTTTGAGGACAACTCTTGCCCGTTTGCAAGGGAAAACACCAGATTTGGGAGGTTAACAACATCAAGAGAGCTCTGAAGGGACAGGGCCTTGGGTTCCCCTTCCTCTCTGGGGGCTCTCATCTTTGTCTCCCTGAGCCATTGTGGAAGAGAGGCAGCCAGCATTGCCCTGGGGACAGGGTGTGGCTGCGGCAGCAGGAATAAAAGGGAGCTCTCTCCTAGGGGACAGCCAAACTAAAGCAGTAGAAAGAGTCAGCAGGCCCTTCCTCCCTGAAGTGTTTTGTGGTTTTTATATCTTTTAGTGCTCGGGTTGAACCCAGGGCCTCAGGAATGCTAAGCTCCTTCCAGGATCCTTACCTGTGTTCCCCTGGCAATGTGTTCTTCAGGGCTTGTTTATCTTCAGATCCTAGGAAATGTTTATTTTTGCTTTTGGTTTTGTTTTTGAGCCAAGGTCTTGCTGAGTTGCTTAGGACCTTGCTAAATTGCTGAGGCTGACCTTGAACTTGTGATCCTCCTGCCTCCCAAGTCACTGGGATTAAACTATGACACCTGGCCTAGGAAATGTTTTGTTTCAGTCAAGAGAGGCCTTTCCCATTACAGTGCTGGGGACATCCATAGGACACAGGGGTCTTTCCCTAGGTGGTGCTAGACCATCCCTGGAGGGATGCCATCCCAGAGGGCACCTAGAGCGCGTGGCCCCTCTAGCCCATCAGGGACATTTCCCTGGACAGAGCAGGATCCTAAAGCCTCCAAAGTCACAGGCTACACCAAGAACCCCAGGCCCTCGCCAGGAACCCTGCGGGCTTTAGCTTTCCTGCTGGCACTTGTGGGCGTGATGAAAGGTTCCTGTTGGTGCCAGGAAACTTGGGTCACATTTTAGAGCTGTAGCTCATCCAGCAGTAACTCTTAGTTTCCAAGAGCTGAACCTCAGTTCCAGAAGCTCAGGCAGTAGGAAGGGGCCATCAAATGAGTGAGAGATGCCCAAGGGAGCCACCACCCAGCTTTCTGGGACCATCTTCACTCAGTCTGTAGAAAGTGATGACAGTCCTGCCCCCTGAAGTCAACAACGTGGGCTGAGAGACGTCCCTGCCGAAGGCTGACCCTCTGCTATGGCTGGTCCATAAAGGGATCCTGGCGTTCCAGCACTCAGCTGTCTCCAGGAGGGAGACCCTCCACAGTCCCACAGCCCAAGGCCCCAGTTTCCAGTCTTGTGTCCTGTGGCCACATCTGGGTACTCTGGAGCTTTGGCGCTGGACTTTAGTTTTCCTGGACACAGCAGTTGGCCCTGCCCACTCACTCATTCCATGTGTACTTGCAGTGTTGGGCGGCCAAAGCACATGCGAGTGATGGCTGGAGCCCTGGAGGGAGACCTCTTCATCGGACCAAAAGCAGAGGTGACCTGTGGGGCCTGCCTTTCCCTGGGTTTAGGTCCTCTCTCACAGGAGTGCTGGGACCCTTTGGGCTCTAGCTGTGAAGTGCTGTGTACCTCCCTTCTGTGAGATGTGGGGTGGTGGCGTCTCTTCTGGGGGATATGTTTAGACCTCCTCATATCCTGACTTTTAGAAGCTATTTGGAAACTACAGAGGAAATATTGATTATTAAAAAGTGACTTCAGAATTAGCATTTCCCTGACCAGGGCCACGGGAGCCACCTTTTACACTCTAGCCTGGGAAAACCACCTAGGGACCGCACAGCCACCACATCACAGCCCAGACAGATCTCAGGAGGAGCCAGCCAGGGGTGTGGAAAGAAGAGCAAGCCCATCTTGGGCAGGTGCCATGTAGGCAGCTGGGGACACGGTGTGAGGCTCTGGGGAGTGCGGGCATGGTTCTGGAGAAGATGATGTCAGTAGGAGCCACAGTTATGGGTGAGAGAAGCTCATTGGTGCTCAGTGAGAACAGGTGTCTCTGAGGGGATGTCACAGAGCAGATGGAGGCAGCCTGTCTGGCAGGGAGCTCAGGGCTCCTGTAAGTGGGCCAGGATCCTGGAGGAGCAGTGGGCACCAGTGACCACAAGGGGGCGGTGTGCTGATGGGAGTGGGGCAGGTGGCAGCAGACAGGGCAGAGCAGATGGGGAATGTGTGGGCAGTGAGTGTGGGGGAAGGGGCGACATGGGTTGGAGGGGGCAGGTGGTCATTTTCTCTGGTCCTCAGCCAGTTGACGCTCACTGAATTCTGAGCCAAGATGCTGTTGGACAGATGAGCATATTCCTCGTCCAGAACCTGCCACAAAGCAGGGGACAGCCAGTGGGCACGGTGGTTCCATGGAAGGCAGAGGAAGCAGGCAGCTTCCAGGGAGACCGGAAGCAGCTGCTGGGGAAGAGCCTGGTGCCACCTCCTGTCTTTCCGCCCACTTCCCCCAGGAGCACCGGGGACTGCTGGCCATCCGCTACCCCATGGAGCACGGCGTGGTGCGGGACTGGAATGACATGGAGCGCATCTGGCAGTACGTCTACTCCAAGGACCAGCTGCAGACCTTCTCTGAGGAGGTGTGGTGGCTGTCCCTCTGCTTCCTTTCTGGTCAGGCCTTCCCCCTTCCTGCCTGCATGTTGGTAGCGTTGCTGGCGCGTCACTGTGTCTGTGTGTGCCTGCTCGGCCAGGGGCAGCCAGGCAGAATTTTCCAGAGAGCGCCAGATCTTGGGAGAGTAACTGCCCGAAGATAACAGGATGGAGCCCTCAAAAAGAATAGGAGGCTGCAGCCGCCTGCGCCTGCACTTGAAGCAGGGATCTAACCATCTGGACGGGACCCCTGGGGCCTGGCCTGTGGACCTCTGCATGCCACCACTCTCCCATCTCTCGCAGCACCCTGTTCTTCTAACGGAGGCCCCACTCAACCCCAGTAAGAACCGGGAGAAGGCGGCGGAGGTGTTCTTTGAGACCTTCAATGTGCCGGCCCTGTTTATCTCCATGCAGGCCGTGCTCAGCCTGTGAGTGCCCCTGGGTCCCCTCCTCCCGTGGCCACCCTCCTGCTTGCAGTGGCCAGGGGTCTGACTTCCTCGAAGGAACAACCCCTTGCCGCCTCTGATGACTGTTCCTGTAGCGAGTCCTTTGTGCCACTCTTTCAGACTAGACAATACAGATGTCCCAAGGTCTCTCCCAGGGGTGAGGAGGTCCCCATGCCTCAGTTGCTGAGGTGAGGGGATGCTGACCTGGTAACAGGTACGCAACAGGACGCACGACAGGAGTGGTTTTGGACTCTGGGGATGGGGTCACCCATGCTGTCCCCATCTATGAGGGCTTTGCCATGCCTCACTCCATCATGCGGGTGGACATTGCTGGCCGTGACGTTTCCCGCTATCTCCGGCTGCTTCTGCGCAAGGAAGGAGCCGACTTTCATACCTCAGCTGAGTTTGAGGTTGTCCGGACTATCAAAGAGGTGATGAGGGGTAGGGGGACAGCCTAGGGAGGGGACATGGGACCTAAGTACAAGGTCAAGCCCTGGGCTGCAGGTGTCCCGGTACAGCCTTCTGAGTCTTGTGTCCCTGCCTCTGCAGCGTGCCTGCTACCTGTCCATCAACCCCCAGAAGGATGAGGCTCTGGAGACAGAGAAGGTGCAGTACACCTTGCCGGATGGCAGCACGCTGGATGTAAGTGGCCAAGTGTGGTACTGGGTGGCCGCCAAGGCCGGCCTGGAAGAAGGGAAGACTGGCTTCTCTGGGGCCTGTCTGCCCAACCCTTTCTGCTCCAAAGGTGGGGCCCGCACGCTTCCGGGCCCCCGAGCTGCTGTTCCAGCCGGACCTGGTGGGGGATGAGAGTGAGGGGCTTCACGAGGTGCTGGCCTTCGCCATCCACAAGTCGGACATGGACCTTCGCCGGACCCTGTTCGCCAACATTGTGCTCTCAGGAGGCTCAACACTCTTCAAAGGTACTGTGGTAGGTGGCACAGCACTGATGGGAGCAAGACCAGAGCCCAGGGGTGGCTGGACCCCCTTGCTCCAGAGCCCCAAGGCACCGCTGTTGCAATTTGGGGCAATAGATTAAATTACATCTATTTACCTGGTGACTAGATGACATATTTATGAGGTCAAAAATGTACCTGTGGAAAGGACTACAGAAAGGGGCGGTGGCAGCTGGGGGGCCCAAAGCCTGGACAGGGAGCCAGTGGCAAGGAGGGTGGACCTGGGCCCCAGGCTCAGCAGTCCTGTGTTCACAGGCTTCGGTGACCGATTACTGAGTGAAGTGAAGAAGCTTGCCCCGAAGGACGTAAAAATCAAGGTGAGGCTGTGGAGACGTCCTTGGGCACAGGCTTGGGACTGCCTTGACCTGGGGAGGAAGAGTGCAGGCCGCCTCCCCACTCGCTCATGTCCGGCTGCCTGACTTCCCCCTCCCCTGTCCCCCACCTCACACTCTTGTCGACTGGCCTGGGCTGTGAGAGGAAGGAGGGCTGCCGGGTGGGGCCTGGCAGTTACGTAGCTTCTTGCTCCCCTAGATCTCGGCCCCTCAGGAACGGCTGTACTCCACGTGGATTGGGTGAGGCAGGGCCCCACGGGAAGTTCTGGGAAGGGTCCGCTCTGCCCTGGCCCAGGCCAGGTGGAGGTGGGGGGATTGGAGCTCTGAGTGCCCAGAGAGGGTGACTGGCCCAGTCCACAGATCCGCAAGAACATCATCCCTGCGTCCTCACAGGGGCTCCATCCTGGCCTCACTGGACACTTTTAAGAAGATGTGGGTGTCCAAAAAGGAGTATGAAGAGGACGGCTCCCGTGCAATCCATCGCAAAACCTTCTGATGCCCCAGGAGGGCAGGGCGTGTGGAAGAACTGGAGGAGAACGGGAGGGGAGCCAGAGCCCTGGACTCTTTTGGTCTGGGCTCACGTTCTAGGCTTAGGGTCCCCTGCATGCCCTGAACCCCGAGGCAGGGGGGCAGCGTCGCCTCCTGCAGCCCTTCCCTACACACACAATAACATTTAGCTGCATGGTGGGAGTCTCGGGCTGGAACAGAGCAGCTGAGGAGCCAGCACTGGGTGGTTCTGGGTGCCCCCCTTGATGGGGCCATTTAGGCCCGGGGTTCCTTGCTCTGACTCTTGCCGCTGCTTCCCCTAGTGCCAGTGCCAGACACCCAGATGCCCCATGTCCTCTGACAGGCTCCCATGCAGGGCCAGAGTGCTAGAATGCCTGGGAAGCAGGCTGAAGGGGGGACAGCCAGCAGCCCTTGGGTGCAGTGAGGCACAGCAATGTGTCTCCTGCCACCTCCTCTCCCCGACCCAATGGAGCAGTTCAGACCCTCGCACGCTCTGCCCTCGTCCTCCTGGGCACTGCCTGGTGCAGGGCTGAGAAGCAGGCAGTCTTCCATCCCCAGCAGGCAGCTGTGGCCCAGGGTCAGAGCCGTCAGAGCTACGGGCAGCCACGGCTCATGTTTGCCACACTGTCCCCTTGTAAGCACCTCACTGATTGCTGCTCCCTCTCCTTGGCCCCAGTGCCCTGGACAGGAAAGAGTTAATGGCCTCACTTGTCAAGGGAAAGCCACTTAATCAGGAGTCAGACCCAAAGTGGGTGGGGGACATTTCCTTCTCTCATCCCCCTTAAGAAAGGTCTTCATGGTGGCCAGGGCCCCACCTCCCTCTCCCCAGATCTGTACAATAATTTAACACAGTTGCCTGGAAAAAAACTTTTATAAGATCATTATAGTAATAATTATGGCTAAGGCCCAGCGTGTGGCTTTGTTCTTGTGGCTGAGTGCTGCTGTTTGCTCACCATCCCTGGGGACTTGCAGAGACCAGAGGGACTACACAGGCACTTCTGTGGCCCAGAAGCCCAAGGGTTCCCATGGTTGGCAGGGCAATGGTGCAGGGAGGCCCCAGGAGGCTGAGCCCTTACCTCCAGCAGGATTCTCAGGCTCATTGCCTCCTCACTCACCATGATCCACCAGAGGAGACAGAGAACAGGGCTCCCAGCCCTTGACAGGGTCCTGTGCCTTGCATCCTCTCCTGCTCTGAGCACCTGTGTGTGCCTTTCAGAGGGACTGGACCTCAGCTCAGGCAGTTGAGGACTGGCAGGAGTGCCGAGCTGGGCTGCACAGGAGGAGACTGAGAGGCAACCTGGAGGCGCGCAGGCAGGCAGTGGGGCCGACAGATGGAGGTCTGCTCTCTGATAAGTCCATGAGCACCTGCGGCACCTCTGAGGGTGCCAAGTGTTTGAGGCCAACAGTAAACAAAGATTTATCCTCCCAACACACGTACAGGCCTTGGAGGCCAACAGGTGGGTCAGACTTATTTGCGAGGGCCCAGGGTGAGCCAGGCAATGGGAATGTTCCAGGCAGAGCCAAAAGCTGAGATGCCTGGGGCCGTGGGGCTGGAGGTGACTCAGCAGGAAGGGGTAAGGGGTCTGCTGTGGCTCCAGTATGACATGAACTGGAGAGGCGGTTGGACCGGCATGTGAAGGGCTGGAAAGGGTTGTTGGCCGTGTCCTGGGTGCTAGCCATGGAGGATGTTGACCAGAGCATTTGAGGTTGGTGACTGAGAGGGCCACCGAACTGAGATCAGGTAGGAGAGGAGGACTGGGTGTCTGTGTAGCACATTTTGTGGGGCCTTCAAGTCACATCAGTGTCAGAGTTTACACCAGGAGCCTTTCATTAGGGGTCCTGCAGGCCAGCCCTGGACAGATAGCCCTGGTCCCTGCAGGACCTGGGGGTAGAACACATCTGCATATGTAATACACATTAAGCTAAATGCACATGTGTGAGCACACCAGTTAGAATATGTGCATGCCTTTCTTAACTGTTTGCTGGGAAGGCCTAGAAGCAGCGACACCCCAGTAGCAATGAGCACATCAAGTATCAGGGCTTGATCTCTACATGCCATCCCACAATTCCCTGGGATAGGAAAAAAAAAATAGCTGAAATAATATGCCCATGAGGAAGAAGAGACAGCTCTCCCTTCCAATAAATGTAGAAGGAATAACGGAGAAATAAAATCACTATTGGGCAAATATTAGAGTAGTAATGTTGCAGGCAAGAAAGGACAGAAAAATTAATGGGCAGAAATAAAGTGTTTGCATTGTATTGGTGTCTACTCATGAGATACAGAAGGAAAGAGTGTCATTTATGGTGGAGAAACCTAGTAGACACTACCTTCACCAAATGATCAAACTTTACAGCTCCAGTAACAAGTCACCATCTCTTGATGAGGCACTAAAAGAGGCCCAGTTTCACCTGTGGTGTTCTTGTAAAATGTCAGTTGAACCAGGAGCCAGCAGCAGACAACCCCAAAGTAAAACCAAGAGACCAGTCCCCTTGTTCAAAAGGAATGTCATGAAGACAACAAAGGACCAAGTGCAATGTGAGACCCTGGGTTGGAAAAAGGATTTTCCAAAAAGCCAGCAAAATCCCAATAAGAACTGGGCACACTGGCACACGCCTGTACTCCCAGTATCTTGGGAGGCTGAGGCAGGAGGATCATAAGCTCAAAGCCAGCCCCAGCAACTTAGCAAGGGCCTAAGTAATTGAAACCCTGTCTCTAAACAAAATACAAAAAAGGGCTGGGGATGCGGCTCAGTGGTTAAGCACCCCTGGGTTTAATCCCTGGTACCAATAAAAAGGTCTTTTTGATGAGTTAACAGTATTCTATCAATATTAGTTTCCTAGCTTCAGTGACTATACTGAAATTTGGTTTTTGAAACTGTCCCGTATTCTATCTACTGTCTGATGCTAATACTAATAGGGAAAACTTGGTGAAGGATGAATAGGAACTCTTTGAAACTAACAGCAGTTACTTTTGCTATTTTTCTGTAAGTCTGAAATTATTTCAAAATAAAAACTTAGGGGACAAAAGGAGTTGGGGTCTGGAGCTAAATGGCCTGGGTTCACGATCTTGTCTCCCAGATTGCTAGCTGCATAATCCTGAGCTTTCCCAGGCTTGCCATCTCTAATCTGGGAGTGATAATAATGGCACCTACCTCATGGGTTTATTAACAGCCTAGAAGATGAACCTAGTACATTTTGTGCCAGAAAATAAAATAAGCCCTGGAAGAATGAGAGGGACATATCAAAAGACCCTAGAAGCCAGTTTGAAGAGGTTCCCATCAATCAAATTTGGAACAAGTGAACAATCAAAAAATAAATGAATCACAGATATTAATCCACCAAGTAAAATAAAACATGAAGCCATACTGATATAAATAAATTCAAAGCGTGATAGGAATGAAGTGATGACATCTCCAAGTACTAGCCTATGAGATTTTTATTAAAGAGCAACTTCACAGTGGAGAAGCCTGGCAGACATTAGAGCTTAGCTAGGTGACCGAAACAAACCTCGTCAGCAATGGATTAATTCAGTACTGAGTGCCTCTGGAGAGGGCACCAACCTCAGTGGCACTCCCACCCAAGATGCCAACCATGAGGAAACACAAACCCAAGTTGTCATTCTTAGCAGTGCCACAAGGTCAGCAGACAAGACAACTGTCCTAGACCTGACAACCAAAGGCAACATGTGACACTGAACTGAGTCTTTTTGCTAAAAAAGAGACTGGAACTTTTAGCCAAACTTGAATAGGAGCCGGGCGCGATAGCGCATGCCTGTAATCCTAGCGGCTCAGGAGGCTAAAGCAGGAGGAGGGAGGCCAAAGCAAAAGGATCGTCATGTTCAATGCCAGCCTCAGCAATGGTGAGGCCTTAAGCAAGTCAGTGTAACCCTGTCTTTAAGGAAAAAAAAATACAAAATAGAGCTGGGGATGTGGCTCAGTGGTCAAGAGCCGCTGAGTTCAATCCCTGGTACCAAAAAAAAAAAAAAGTTTAATAAATGCCTAAATACCAATTATCCAGAGTTCAAATTATTCCAGCTCTTTTCCTTTACAATGTTGAGACAGAGCCTTGCTGTTGCCAGCCTGGCCTAACTCCTGGGCACAAGTGGTCCCCCAATCTGAGTTGCCCAAGTAGCTGGACTATAGTACCAGTATGTCCAGCTTGAATTTTTTTCTTTTTTAAAGATGGTACTGTGGGGCTGGCGTTGTGGCTCAGTGGTAGAGTGCTCGCCTAGCATGCTTCAGGCACTGGGTTCAATCCTCAGCACCACATAAATACAATATCCACCTAAAACTAAAAAATAAATATTAAAAAAAAAAAAAGATGGTACTATGGGCTTTATTCAAAGAAAACATTGGAGATAGGTACAGGGACCAATACAGTGAGTCTTGCAGAGGGGGAACAGATTGGACCCAACCCCCACAACTGTTTTTTTCAAAATCAAGACCCAAGCAAGGTCCACACACTGTTGTGATGGGTTTCGCTCTATAGGTTCTCCCAAATTTCCCCCTCCCTCTACTCCTCACAACTTATTTGAAGAAACAGTCTTGTCTTGTTTTGGTACTAGGGATTGAACCCAGGGGTGCCTAACCACTGAGCCACATCCCCAGCCCTTTTTAAAATTTTATTTAGAGACAGGGTCTCATCTCACTGAGTTGCTAAGTACCTCGCTAATCTGCTGAGACTGGCTTTGAACTCTCAATCCTCCTTTCTCAGCCTCCCGAGTTGCTGAGATTACAGGTATACACCATCACACCCGACTAAATTGAAATTGGGTTTTTGAAACTGTCCCATATTCTGAATTTTGCTGTCATTCCCATAAACTTGCTTTGAAACAGATCCCTCAAGAATTCAAACTCACCAAAAGGTCACTCCACCAGTACTACCTGTCAGGCTCTTTACACATATTACTTCTAACGCCTCACAAGGTACCTTTTTGCAAACATAACCATCCTGAGAACATGTTCATGGTGACACAGCCCAATGACAGAGCTGAGGTCATCAGCCTGTGGTCAGCCTGACTCCAAAGGCCATCCTTTTCCCCTGCATGAGGTGATTCCAATCACAATATGGGGATTGAACTATGGCATGCTAAGCATACACTCTACCTCTGAGCTACATGCCCAGCTCCGATCTATTTTTATTATTTACTGAGCACTGATGGTACACTTTAAATGGATGACAAAGTAGTACAACAAACAGCTATTCCCAAAATAAAAGCTACCCATGCCTACCCAAAAATACAGAAGAGAAAAAAGACTAGCCACCTACGGGAGGAGCCACTGCAATGGCTAGAATTTATTAGAAAGAAGAAACTTTATAGCATATTCTGAGTGAGTGAGTACAGAGGCTCAATGGGCAAACTGGTGAGGAACCAGCTTGTAGTGGGTTCCACAATTTGGGCATCGCTGAGTCTCGCCTTTGTGCACCCAGAACCAGATGACAGCACTGTTGTCCTCTTCACCTGAAAGGGAAAAGGGTAGTTGAAGGTCACCTAGCCTAAAAAAAGAGACTTCTAACATCCATCAACCACATCTGAGACAGAAATAAAACAATGGCTGACATCTTAAGAAATCAGTTCAAGCTTTTTTCCTATCTTTTAGATGAAGAAATGGGAGCCCCAAGTTTACCTGTGAGTAAATTGACACCAAGTTCTAATAATTTCTTTGCCTACACAGAATCCCAAAGCAGGGTCTATACTGGTATATATCCCTAGTGCCTAAAACAGTGCCTGGCCCAGAAATCATATAATGATAAGTATCGTCTGGGTGAATACTACTCCATGACACACTTCCAGTGAGCAAGTCTAGTTGCTGTTCTGTACCTTTCCAATAAGTACAATATATTCATGCATGAGGCTTGAGAGACCCAGAGCTCCAAAACAACTTATTTGCAAATCTGTCTTCTTTACACACGTACAGTCACACAAAAAGATGTGAAGCAGCTAACAGACATCCTGTATAGTAGGATGCATTTTTTAAATGGACAAGAAAATAGAGATGAGGTACTTACAAATGCAACCCACAATTCGCTTGTTGGTGATGGATGGGACTAAGTTAGGGTCTTCCTTGGTGCCTGAAGCTGCCTTTGGGGCAAGTATATTGTATGGGTCCTGACCAAAAAAAAAACAAAAGCAGACCCATTATGTCAAGTGTTTCCTACAAGTCACCTTTCTAGAACCAAATAATCTCAGGAGAGAAGTCTGATCCCATTCAAGACCATAAGCCCAAAAGAGGGCAGAGGGGGAAAAAAGGGGTTTCTCACCAGTCCCTTCTTTGCAGCCATCAACACCTCCCTCTCCAGCCCAGTGGCCTGCTCATCATCAGTAGGAATACCACCTAAAGGAAGACACGTGATTTATGATGTTCACTGACATAATCAAGATTTTAATAAATACACACTGAATGATCAGAGGAAAAGGCCACACATAAACTTATGCATAAGTTTTTGTGGGTTCACAAGCTCTTAAAGGCTACCCACATCCATGGTTCCCAAAGGACCACAGTGTCACCCTCCCCCTAACGGAAGCATTTCTTCTCCAACCAGAGGCCAATATTTCGACATTTATCTAATAGGGTATCAATCAGTCCATTCGGCTAGGGGAGGCAAAGGTTTGAAGGGCGGCTCAGCCCCTGTCCCTACGACAAGGTCACCCGACACTCTCTAGTTAGGACGCTTACGCAGGTCTGTTTGGTGGGCAGTGGCGGCGATCGCCCGAAATTACTGGGAGATGCCCGCGGAGCTTGGGGCGCTGTGGGCCCTGAAGCTGTCAGTGGCGTCGCAAGGAGCTACGAAGCCAGCCCCGCTTTGCTGTCCCAGCACCAACCATCGTGAGAGAATAACGACTGGGGTCCCAGGCGCGCCCCCCGAAGAGTACCTCGAGAAGACATGGAGCGCACGGCGGCTACCCCATTAGGACCGCAGGCCCTCAGGCCCTGAGCCGCCAGAGCTCCGGCTCCGCGAAGTAACCTTGAAGCCATCACACTCGCGTCAAGTAGCTTCACTTCCGGGAAGAGATGCGAGACGGGCGGGACTTCCGGGGCGGGACTTCCCTTCTGATAGCCTTCCGCTTCCTCTGCCTGCCCGTACAGTCACGTGGGAGATGCGGAGCTGCGCGTGCGTGCTCCTTCCTCTCCGCCGCGGCCTCGGAGGTGTGGCGGATTCCACCGTCTCAACAGCGGGCCTCTTGGAATCTGGGAACTTGGTTTGGGGTCGTTGTGTGTGTGCCCACCACATTGGAATTCCTGTTTGGCCTAGTAACCGTGCTCCTGTAACTTGGACCCGCAGCAGGCCTTAGGTACGCGCCTGTCAAGACTCGCTGGACTGCCCATGATATAAATTTGGGAGTGGCCCCTTGAAGCCCACTGTGTTCTTTGTTATGCTCGTTAGTCGCTATGCCGGCTCGCCTGACCGCTCGGAAGCCATCGCGAACTTGTTGCACTGGCCCCCGCTACCAGAACTTGGACGGGACCCACCCGTTACTGTGGGAGGTACCAAGCGGTACTGGGCAGAGGTGGGACTCCTCCCGGACTAAAGGCCTTGATGACGTGCAGAGGGGGTGGCTACTCGGATGGTAGCCAAGGGAGGGGTTAGGAGGAGGAGCAGGAAGGGAAGAACAGGAAGTGGAGTCAGAACGTGCTGTGGCCAGTTATTTATTTAAAATGGATTACATCTTCCATGGTTCCCCATTGCCCGCAGGTAATGCACAAGTGTCTTAGCAGGATGGACACTTGAGAACCTTCGCAAAGGCTGTCCCGTCTATCCTATTGTCCAGACATCTCTGAAACAGTCTGGCTGCATGCTTTGTCTCCTGACCAGATTGAAAATCTTCAATTATGCCCTAAGGTTGAAGTCTCATTGCCTTGCAGAGACATGGCATATAAAATAATCTGTTAATTCTTAGTATATTTACTACTTAAACAATATACAGAATCAATTTATGGGGCTTCTCCTGGCCCAGTGAGGTCAATTTGAGGCAAATTGGAGAGTACTGAAGTCCCAGGTGTTCCCATCTGTTCCATGCAGGTTACTTTTTTTTGGGGTGGCGCTGAGGATTGAACGCAGAGCCTATGTGCATGTGAGGAAAACATTCTGTCAACTGAGGTATACCCTCAGCCCCCATGCAGGTTACATTTCGTCGCAGGAATACATGTAATTTTCCAGGGTGCTCACTGTATCAAGAAAAAAAAAAAGAAAGAATGGTTTCTATTATGAGTCCAAAATTGCTTCATGCTTTTTGAAAATGGGTTTTACTATGCGTGGTTCCACTGTTAACTTCCTTACCTCATACTGCAGGCTCTCCAAATTAAATCCTCCCCCGCAAAAAAAAAAAAAAATCCTTAGCTCCAAGGAATGTTCCCCAAGAATCTATAGATCTATAATTGGCCTATACCTATGGTTAGGTGTTTGGTGAAGGAAGAAAGTATTGATGTAGAAAACACCTAGCTCCACCAGATAGCTCAACCAGTAGTCATTTTTTCCTTCTTTGGGCAATCATTTCTCTTCAGTAAAAACTAAGATTAGACTAAGTATTTCCCAAAGTGGGTTCCATGGAATGCAAGTCTAAAGATACGCTATTCCGATAAAGTACTTGATCAAGATAGGAAAGTCCTGCACCTGATGACCGCCCTCTTGGATAAGTATGCTAGCACATTAAAGGCTCTGATTAGGGGCCAGGGTTGTGGCTTAGCAGTAGAACGCTGGCCTGGCACATGGGAGGTGCTGGGTTTGATCCTCAGCACCACATAAAAATAAATAAAGGTATTGTGTTCAACTACAAAAAAAAAAAAAAATATATATATATATATATATATGTATTTTTTTTTAAGGCTCTGATTAGGCCTGTGGCAAAGAATCATGTTTACTTTAGCTGTGGTTTAAGCCAAAATTTTTCTGTCTTCCCAATGAGCCTGCCCTTCAGCAGACTAGTAAACTAGGCAGCCCTGAGGTGTTAGGATTCCCTGCTGCCTCACTAGAAGACTAGGCTATAAAATGAAAATCAAGTTTAGGCTTGTTTCTTGCCTTCATAGTAGGTTTCCATAATAATAGGAAATTTTTGAAGGCCCTTGTCCAGCTCAGGGAAAACCTTGGCCTCAGTTTGAGATTATTCAGATTGTATGGGTGAACAGGAATATCAGGACCAGGCTGCAGGACCCCTGCTGCCTCCAGCTCCCACCACCCTCCTCTCACACCCCTCCCCCTAAGGTCTTCTTGAGAAATGGTTTAGCTTGGGGAACAATCTGCCACTCCTGTTCAGTAATTGTCTTTGCCAAAACAATAAACTTTTATTGAGTATTATTATTTTTTTAACTTTATAGTAATTCTTAGTTGTCAAAATAAATGCACATTGCATTAAGTCAACTCAGATGTGTAAGGAAAAAACAGTTTGATGTTTGTTCTTTTTTTCCTTTCTTCATGCCAGGGTTTCTCAACCTCAGCACAATTAACATTTGGGGGCTGGAAACTCTGCAGGGGTAAGGGGGAGGGGCTGTCCTGTGTAGGATTTAGCAGCTGTGCCATTAGCACTCCCCAGTTGTAACAACTAGAAATGTCTTCAGTCATAGTCATGTGTCCCCTGAAGGACAAAATCACTCCTGATTAAGGATCCCTGCCCTTAAGAAATACACATATGGGGGCTGAGGCTCAGGGTAGAGTGCTCACCTGACATGCGTGAGGCACTGGATTCGATCCTCAGCACCATATAAAAATAAAAGTATTGTGTCCACTTACAACTAAAAAAAATACATTTAACAAAAAAGAAATACACATATAGGAGGTTTCTTTAAAATATACAACTATGTCAAAGCTGGGCATGGTGGCATGTGCCTGTAATCCCAATGACTCTAGAGGCTGAGGCAGGAGAAGTGCAAGTTCAAGCCAGCCACAGCAATTTAACAAGACCCTGAGAAACTTAGTGAAACCCTGTCTCAAAATTAAAAAATAAAGGTGAGGGATATAGCTCAACACCTTGGGTTCAATTCTCAGCACCAATACAAAAACAAATATATGAATATGCATATATATAAAAATCACACATGTGTATATATGTGTATGTATATGTACATATGTATGTGCACACATATATATACACATATATAAACAGATGTCAAAACGTATTTGTGTGTAAATAAAAATGCAACCTATTATTAGTAAATTGCTTTTTTCATTTAACTGAACTTTTTGTGAACATCCCTCCAGATCAAATCGTAGAGCTAACATATAATCGATGCATGGTATTCCCTACTATGAATATACTGTAATGTATTCAACTTGTCCCCCTCGATGAACATTCAGACTTCTAGTGTTTTTGTCTTGCAAACAATGCTGCAGTGCACGTCCATCTACGCGCATCAGCCTGATATTCTGGAGCTTTTGTTTATGAGGAACTGGGTCAAAGGATGTGTGTGTTAAACATTTTAATACATGGCCAGATTGTTTTCCCTAAAGTTTGGAGCAATTCATGCTCCCTCCAGTAGGGTGCGTATTTGTTCCCACCTCCAAGGAGAGAGTTACCAGGGCCTTCCACCAAGTTTGCAAGAACTGGATAAATAAAAAAAATGAGATGCTGTTTGGCTGTGGGTGCTCAATTCCCTGACTCCTAAGGCAGCTGAACACCTTTCAAATATTTATTGATTATTTTCCTTTCCTCGGGGCTGTGAACTGTTGGGCTCAGCCACTCAGGTAAACTATCTAACCTTTTTTTGCCTTAATTTCATTTTCTTTTTGTTATTATTCTTATTGACATGTAATAATTGTACATATTAATGGAGTTTGGTGTGATATTTCCACACATGCATCCAGCATGCGCTGATCAAATCCAACTTCCTTTTATTCCCTCCCCCCCAACATACACACCCTTCCCAAACTCCAGTACTCACTATTCAACATGCAGGTCAACTTTGTTTAGCATTCGCACAGAAGAGGGAACATGTGGTTCTTGTTTTCTTGTCTGGCTTATTTCACTTAAAATAATGTCCTTCAGTTCCACCCAAGTGCCTTTCAGTTGTAAGTGCTCAGGAAATGTTACCTTAAAAATCATCCACTTAGGAGCTGGGGTTGTAGCTCAGTAATAGAGTGCTTGCTTTGCATGTGTGAGGCACTGGGTTTGATCCTCAGCACCACATAAAAATAAAGATATCGTGTCCATCTGCAACTAAAAAAATTTTTTTTTAAATCATCCACTCAGCCAGGCATGGTGATGCATGCCTGTAATCCCAGCGGCTGGGGAGGCTGAGTCAGGAGGATCCCAAGTTCAAAGCCAGCCTTGGAAGCCAATCCTCAAAAACTAAAGGCTGATGTTTTCTCTGACATGCTAATTCACAACAAGGTGGGGGGCACTAGAGAAGAACCGAGTTACTTTAGATTAGATAGAGGGAAGTGAAGGGGAGGAAAGAGGAGGGGAGGGGAGGGGATGTGGGGGTAGGAAAGACAGTAGAATGAAACAGATGTCATTACTGTATGTATACATGTGACTACATGACCAATATGATTCTACAACATGTACTCTCAGAAAAATGAGAACTTATATCCCATATATGTATGATATATCAAAGTGCATAAAGCATTCTACTGTCATGTATAACTAATTAAAACAAACTAAAAAATTAATTAAAAGATAGAAGAAAAAAAAGCCAGCCTTGGCAAAGCCCTAAGCAACTTAGCAAGACCCTGTCTCTCTCTCTCTCTCTCTCTCCATATATATATATATATATATATATATATTTTTTTTTTTNTTTTTAAGGGCTAGGGATGTGGTTCAGTGGTTCAAGCCCTGGTACCTAAATAAATAAATAGATTTATTGTATTTGTAGTTGCTTGTATTTACCTAAAGGAAATCTGGAAGGACTCACAGGAAACTAAATCAAGCTGCTATCTCTACCTGCATGGAGGAGTGGAGGTAGGGGAAACTAGGTAGAAAGGAGACTTTTCACTCCTTTTCACCTCTTACATCATCATCATCATCATCATCATCATTATTATCATCATCATCATCATCATTATTTTGTACCAGGGGCACTTAACCACTGAGCCGTATCCCCAGCTGATTTTGTTTTTTATTTAGAAACAAGGTCTCGCTGAGTTGTTCAGGACTTTGCTAAGTTGCTGAGGCTGGCTTTGAACTTGCGATCCTCCTGCCTTGACTTCCTGAGCCTCTGGGATTACAGGCATGTGCCACCTCACCCAGTGCACTCTCACATCATTTGAGAAATATCACAAACATTTTCAAAATTGGCTATTGATACTCTTCTTTAGAGTTTATCTTATTGATTCTTCTTGGACATTAGAGAAAGTATATTGAGTCCTTTTCATGGGCCAATGCTGGTCACTTTTCAAGAGTAAGCAAAACCCATTTTCTGCCTTGAATCAACGGCAAAAAAGGTGGGGAGCAGGGGAGTCCTTGGTTTGGGCAAGTTCCACAAAGCTTGAAGTATTGGGGTCAAAAAAGCATCTTTGTCTTCATTTCTGTTGCCTGAGAAGCAGCTCTGAGCCCTAGTGGGCCACAGAGGCCCTGAGTTCTGGAGAATGTGAACTCAGCCAGTTTTTCATTAGGGCGGGCAGTGGGGAGGTGCTGCCCCCAGGCCTGCTGGGCTCCGCCATCAACCCAGGACAGCTTGGCAGCCAGGCCCCCTCTGGAGGCCCCAGGAAGATAGGACAAAGTGACCCGGCCGAGCTGCAGGTCAAGAGTGAAGAATGGAGCATTTTATATGCAGACAACACAAATCCAAAATGGGTCGCCTGGAATCGCTCTCAGCCTGGGGCCCGGCTAGCAGGGCTCAAAGGGCTCAGAGGAGGCTTTTTATTTAAAACACTTTTTTTTTTAATTTTATTTTAAGAAACAAAAGGAGGGGCTGCCGTTGTGCCTCAGTGGTAGAGCACTTGCCTGGCATGTGTGAAGTCCTGGGTGCGATCCTCAGCACCACATATAAATACATAAATAAATAAAATAAAACATCCATTTACAACTGAAAAAAAAAGAAGAAGAAGAAACAAAAGGAGCCTAGTGAAACAGGAGAGCGTCCCAGGGCACCTCCCAAGGCCCAGGACTCTTCTCTTTCCACCCCCACGTCCTATTCCTTGAGTGCCACTGACTCCCCTAAGTGTCCCATCTGTGAAACCCAACATCCCTCTCTCCCCTGCATCTGCCTCTTCCTTCCCTTTTTCTCCTTCCCCCCCCCAAGACCCCTCCTTCTGAAGGTGCTGCAGGGGAAGGGCCTTGGTGAGGCTGACCACCCTGGGCATGGCAGCGGCGGCCTCCGGTGAGGCTGGCCAAGGCAGCACAGGGAGTGTGCAGGTGCCGGACAATGCCCACACCCCTCCCCGGCCATCTGCGAGCTCCAGCCAGCCCAGCTGACAAGCAGAGGGCGAGGGACCTGTGTCACAGCTGTGGAGGAGAGCCTCCAGGCACAGAGGCAGGGAGAAGGGCAGAGGATGGCTGTGAAGGGGCAAGCTGGGGACTATCAGTGCTATGCTCTCTCTGGGACAGACCTGGTCATATGGTTCAGCCACACTGTCACTGGCGTGCTCAGTCCCTTGCCCCTTGCCCCACTGGCACCCAACACTAAATGTTCTCTTGGTTTTTGCTTCCAAAGGACTTGGTACTGCTGGGTACCACCACCGGCTATGGTCCTCACCCCTGTGGTGGGATGATGGGAGGTTGGGAGCCTGGCGCTTCTTTCCCCCACTGTGCTTAATCCCAGTCCTTCCTACCTTGCATTTTGTTCCACCAGCCTCCATTTCTCCTCTTCCCCTTCCTTCATCTCTCCCTTTTGGTCTTCTAAAAAAAAAGCTCTCCAGGCTTCTCCTCCCCAGGACTGCCCTTTACCTGCCAGCTATATACCTCCTCCCTGTATCAGGCGCCTTCCCCCAGCCTTCAAGGATGATGAATGTCTTTGTCCATTTCTGTTGCTACAGCAAAATACCCGAGACCGAGTAACTTGTAAAGAAAAGAGGTTTATTTGGCTCACAGTTCTGGAGATCCAAGATCCACCAGCTTCTGCTCAGCTTTGGTGAGGGCCTCATGGTGAGGCTGAAGAATCGTGGAAGCAGGTGCAGAGAAGGTCCTGGTGAGACAGGAAGCCAGAAAGTGGGCCTGTCTTGCTCTTTTATAAGAACACACTGTCATGCAAGAAACTCACTGTGTGAGGCCAGCAGTAAGCCCTCCTGAGGGTGATGCCCCCAGTGATCCAACCTCTTTCCACCTTGTAAAAATGCCACCACCTCTTAATATTGCCACACTGAGGACCAGGCTGCCAACCCACAAACCCTTAGGGGACAGACCACCTTCTAACCACAGCACTGAGACCCAGGTCTCTCCTTGCCACACGCGTCTCTCAGGCATCCATCTCCTCCCGTGTACTTCCAGATGCTTAGGAGAATCGTGACCTCACCCGCTGCTTTCTGATACTAAGGTCACTCTTGGGTTCCTAGCTGCCCAACTCTGGACCCTGTCTACAACTGCTTCTCTTCCTCACCTTCTTGCTTTGACCCACCTCCTCATCCTCCTCAGATCTAAGCTTATTCAACCTCAGCCTCTCTGCCTTTCTTCTTGAGCCTCCTTCCTCTGTGGGTTTGGTTTCCGGCTGCCATTATTTCATTCAGCTTCTAGGAACATATCCAAAAGAACTGAAAACATGAGTCCACAGAAAAACTTGTACACAAATACACACAACAGCATTAACCATAATAACCAAAGAGTGGAACAACCCAAATGCACACCCATGGATAAACTGATAAATAGAATGTAAAATATTCACCAAATAGAATATTACTCGGCTGGTAAAAAAGAAATGAAGTCCAGGTATGTGCTACAACGTGGGTGATCCTTGAATACATATGCCAAATGGAAGAAGCCAGACATGAAAGACCACATTTATTTTTTATTTTTTTGGTACCAGGAATTGAACCCAGAGGTGCTTAACCACTGAGCCACATCTCCAGCCCTCTTTATCATTTTTTATTTTGAGACAGGGTCTTGCTAAGTTGCTAAGGGCGGCCTTGAAATTGCCATTCACCTGCCTCAGCATCCCGAGTCGCTGAGATTACAGGTTTGTGCCACTGTACCCAGCTTTGTGGTTCCATTTAAACGAAATATCCAGAATAAGCCATAGCAGTAGTGCATGCCTATGACCCCAGTGACTCAGGAGGCTGAGGCAGGAGAATCTCAAGTTTGAGAGCAGTCAGGGTGCAAAGGCCTTGTCACTAGGTAATATTAAAAGGACCAGGGATGTAACAAAGTGGGATAGTGCTTGCCTAGAATACCCAAGGCCATAGATTCACTCCCCAGTACAAAAATAAATAAACAAATAGAATAAAATAATGAAGAGGGTGAAATTTATGGTATTTAAATTACATCTCAATTTTTAATTTTTTTATTTTTTATATATTTATTTTTTAGTTGTAGTTGGACACAATACCTTTGTTTTATTCATCTATCTTTATAGGCCCAGGATGGAACCCAGTGCCTTGCATGTGCAAGGTGAGTGCTCTACTGCTGAGCCACAACCCCGGCCCCTACATCTCAATTTTTAAAAATCAAACCATCTTAGTCTGTTTTCTGTTACTGTAACATAACACCTAAGACTGGTTAATTTATGAAGGAAAGAGGTTCATTTTTCAACTCTTGCTTCTGAACATGGTCAGGGCCTTACTGCAGAAGGGCAGAAGACAGAAGGAGATAAATGGGGCCAGATGTAGCAAGGCAGTGGGTGAGAGATGGCTCAGCCGTCTCTGGTGCTGCTAGGGCTGTATCTACTTTTCCCTCCTGTTAAGGGATGAGCTCACCAAGGCAGAGCCTCCTGGGACACATGCATACACCTTGCATACGGCTCAGCACACAATAAGTATTCACTAATTCGACTGCCAGAAAGACAACCACGCTGGTTTGGTGAGGCCGTGAGAAGAAACTGCAGTAAGCATGCCCCACATGTCTACATTCAAGGAATAAACTAAGGAACCTGTGGGCTGTGGGGACAGCTCATCTGAACTGAGCACTCACCTCAAACAACAATCCAGAGACCTCATTAATGTTCAGTGGCAGACTTGCTGTCCATTCACAACAATCACATTAGACTTCCTGAACAAAATTGGCTCTTCATTCTCTTTGCAGTTTCTATGTTCTATCTTTCTCTAATGACTGTTTTGAAATCAGTCAGTAGAATATGGAGAACAAGGCCTGGCCTCCAGAATAAAAGACACACAACTTCAAATGGCCCTGGACCTAGCGGCTGTATAACTTACTTAACCCCCGTGAATCTCCAATTTCCCTTTTTTTTAGTGTTAAAAGACAAAATTACAACAAATCTAGTTCAAAGATCTTAATTGGCTCTTATTTGTGATTCCAGAATGAGGGCAACATCTCAGTCCATAAAAAGAATGAGTGTTCCAATAAGCTAAGCAGAGAAGTTTGGTTTTATAGACAGAAAAGGGCTGAGGAAAGCAGAAACCGAACAAGAAGTAGATTGGTGGGCTTGGGGTGTGGCTCAAGTGGTAGCACGCTTGCCTGGCATGCGTGCGGCCCGGGTTCGATCCTCAGCACCACATACAAACAAAGATGTTGTGTCTGCCGAAAACTAAAAAATAAATTTTAAAAAAATTCTTAAAAAAAAAAAAAGAAGTAGATTGGTTGTTTCAATTACTTTCCTTATTCATTTAAAACCGAGGGGACATCCTTGGCATGCCAGCCCAGGTAAAGTGGCCCCTTTATAATTAGTTGCTATGAAGCTCCTAGTGTTGATGTCTAAACGACTGGTTTCAGAGTTCAGAGTTCAGTTTGATTACTGGCACCTAGCATGAGTATGCCATTCTGATTTAGTCTGCTCTACTGGAGCCTAGCCCAGGAACCTGTTGAAAACAACGGCCTCTTATGGGTAGGAGTGTCATAAAGGTTAATGTATGTGGTACATGTAAGCACATACTAAGTGACCAATAAATGGTACTCACATGAAGAGGAAGATTGTAAGTGAGTATAATAACTGAAAGTATCACTCCACCAGGCCAATTTTTGGAAGAATAAGCAGTCACTCGCATAGGAGGATTTGGAAGGAGAAGGCCACCTTGCCTGCAGTGATTTTTTTTCTTTGAGATGGGGTCTTAAAGTGAGGGCAAGCCAGGCATGTTGGTGCATACCTCTAATCCCAGTGGCTTAGGAGGCTGAGGCAGGAGGATCTCAAGTTCAAAGCCAGCCTCAGCAACTTAGTGAGGCCCTCAGCAACTTGGTGAGGCTCTGTCTCTAAATAAAAAATGAAAAGATCTGTAAATGTGGCTCAATGGTTAAGCATCCCTGGATTCGATCCCCAGTACTAAAAAAAAAAAAAAAGTGAGGCCAAAGGCCAAAACCCTGAGAGACTCGGGGAAACACTGGCCAACATCAACAAGACCCCTGGGCTTGAGTCCCAGCTCTCATAACCCATTGTACGGCTCCAGGCAGGGCAGGTGGTCTCAAGCCTTAGTTTCTTCATCTGAAAAATATTCCTAGTAATAGCACCCTCCAGCCTGCCATGAGGATCAAATGAGGTGATGTTTCTGGAAGCAATTTGTACAATGAAAAAGGATTATTCTTGTATAGGTTATTATTCTCAATTTTGCCTGGGGTTTGCTGTCTCTTTATATTAAACTGTCAAATGGTGCTCATTAAATGGATCCACCTAAACATTTAAAATGGCAGGGGTTCTGCAAAGAGCAGGAATGAGTTCAGAGCGACTGCTGTCAACCTCTTCAAAATTCCTTGTGACAACTGGAAGTCAGATGAATTAATGGGTCCAAGCTCCTGAAGGAATCCATCAAAAGTAGCAAAAGGTCAAGTAGTAATTGGGAAGACACGCAAACACACCAGGGCCGCTGCCTTCTGGCGCATCCTATCCTGGCTTCCGAAACGGGGCTCCCTCTGGGCACAAACCTTGCCAGATTTCTGGCTACAATGTGGCAAAGCTCTGCTCAACTCAGCCCTAAGGTCCTGGAGGATCACTCATTAGTCATCCACGATGCTTACTTAAAAATCAGTTTCCCCACCCTCCACCCCAAAAACTCAGTTTCCCAGATATAGGGTGGGAATTTTCACTGATAACAGGAGTGGTTGAGACTAAGGGGGAAAAAAAATGTGTGTGTGTGTGTGTGTGTGTGTGTGTGTAGATGGCCTAGCTCGATGCCAGATGCAGTGCCAGGGCTCAACCAGTGTTTGCAGAGTGCAACTCTAAGGGCCCACATACCCTGAAACTCACACACACACTCATGAACACGCAGATACACTCCCAGGAAAGCAAACTGTGGCACTTGTGAGCCCTGGAAGGTGTTAGGAGCCGAGTACACTGCACACTGTGGCGTCTCAACTTTGGAAAGATCTGGAAGGTCTAGTGGCCTATGGTCTGTTCCAAATTCAAGTCTTGATGCCACCCCTAGTGCCCTCACCAGTAAAATGCACATCAGGGTCTCCAGGCTGAGTGACTTAACAAGCTTAAGGGCAGCGCAGATTGATAGCTGGGATGACGTCAGCGCGTCAATGCGTGGCCTGCAGGGGCATGAAGCCTATCGGTCTGCGCCGGTGGGTCTGCGCACGCGGCTGCGCTCGCGCTGTGAGCAGGCTTCGCAGCTGCGCATGCGGGAACGCGGCGCCTGTTGCCCCGCCAGGTATAACGTTGCCCCCCACAGCCCGGCCGCCCAGGCCTTGGCAGCCTGTTCCTGCTGTCTGTCCGCGCTCGCTGGCGGCCTCCCTGGCCTCCTCCATCTCAGCTCAGTGGGTAGGATCAGCAGCGCCACTTGACAGGTGAGAAAACCAAAGCTGAGGAACCAGGCGCTGGTGGCCGGTGGCAGGCGCGTGACCAGTCCAGAGCCCAGTCAGGACTCGTGTGGGTCCCCTTGTGTGTTTCCCGCTGGCTCTGTGCTGGGTGCCGGGGAGGCCCACACCAAGATGGCCAGGCCTGGTCCCGTCCCTGTGCCCAAGAGGGATAGGCCTCCTCCCCTGTGCCAAGGCCTGCCTTCTTGAGATGGACCTTTTTCAAACTCGCTTGAAAAAAAAAAATGGCTTATGATTTGGTTGACTCAGGGAGTTGTATTTTCTTTGTTTCAAAATTTTAAACTTAATTATTATTTTTGGTACTGGACCCAAGGGCACTCTACCAATGACTTGTATCCTCCTGTCTCTCTTTCTCTCTCTCTTTTTTTTTAAGGAGACTAGGTCTTGTTAAGTTGCCCAGGTCAGTGACCTCAAACTGTGATCCTCCTGCCTCAGCCTCCTCAGTTGCTGGGATTACAGGCATCTATCACTAGCCCAGTGTGTTTTCTTTCTTAATAATCTCCAGGGCACAGAGGATAGTCACTGTTGCTTTTTCCATAAAGATATTCCGTTCCCAGTCCCTGCCCAGTTTGATGGATGTGGAGTTTATGGCCCTGGAGACTGTTTTACTTTTCTCTGTGGCTAAAACTCATCTCGTTTCATCTTTCAGATTGTGAGCCGAGTGCCTGCTGACCAGAGCCTCTCCCCTTGCTACTAAATATTTGTTTAAAAGGACAGATATAAAACATGGTGTTATAATAAGGCACCTTGAGAAAGCAATATCACAGAAATAGGGCAACTGTAATATTCTGAATTAATCTTGGCTCCTTTGATATCAAAGCTCACAGCATTTTGGATTTTATAATTGTTTGGCCTCATGGCTATACCTTGAGATAGATTATTTCATTTTACTTATAGCTGGGAAAGTAAAAGAACAAAGAACCGAGGCGATATGTTGAAATCACACTGTGAGACCATGATGGAGACTGGGGGATGTTGACCGGCACAGGCTCTGGGTTGGGGTTTGCAGGATTTGGAGAGGGAGCCACAGTCCCTGGGCTGTATTGGAGAGTGACTTACAAGGCTGAGCCAGCCAAGGGCACTGAGATTGAAGAGAGTTGCTGGGGGTGTAGCTCCATGGTAGAGCGTTTGCCCAGAATGCATGAAGCTCTGGGTTCCAGCCCCGCATGCATACACACATGCATTCCTTCACACACATCATACTGCACATATTTACATATATGCACATACATGTACACAAATCACACATACACATGTATACATATATGCTGATGAATGTACTTATGTACACACATTACACATACACACATACACAGATGTATACATATATGCACATGCATATATAATGCACACATTTGCATATATACACAAACATGTACACACATTACACATGCACACATTTGCATGTACACATGTACTTATAAATATTTATATATGTATGTAAGTGTGTGATGTGTGTGGATACACACACACACACACGCAAATAATTGCAGTTCTTTGAAAAGAATTCAAGTGAGATTGAGGAGGAACTGGTCCTGGGTGTCTGGTTGGGTATTAGGAGCTTGAGGAGAAGTAGTAAAGATAAATGTTAATCCTGTCTCCCCATTGACTGTAGCAGCACCTCTGACCACTCCTGGCTTCCAGTCACGACACCTAGCATACAGGCCTGAGCATGTGGGACTAACCAGATGGATCGCTTGGCACTGATTCAGGATCACTATGTTCACATTGTGAAAGCTCTGAAGTTGGGTTGGGGCCCCTAATTGTTGGTATCCTTTCTTGTATTGTCTCTCACTGGGCAACGGTTTGTCTGTCTCAGTGGCACAGAAAGTCACAGAGCCCTTAAAATCAGTGGCATTTACCTCTGATAAAGGGGGATGGTCAGCTGTAATGTAGTTGGTTGCAGATATCAGAGTTAAGAGACTCAAGCCAAAAAGATAACCTGTTATCCAACTCTACTACTATTTCTTCCTCTTTGAAAATGTTTATGTTTTCAAGGAGGGTGAAGGAACAGATTAGTAAAAGCTTATGGGCTACTTTGTGAGTTAGAAAGGGAAGAAAGAGCTAGTGTGTGTCTTCTTTCCAGGTGAAGTGGGAATGCCATGTAACCGCTGGCAGATCAGAACCTTTGAGTGACATGTGCTTGAAGGCAGCCAGACTTAGCTGCCCACTGATCAGGTAGCCCTGGTTCACAAACTTTGGGACTGGCCAGTCTGAACATACTGCTGAGCCCATGAGCAGTGGCCCTAGGTCTGTCTGTGGCAGAGACCCTTTCTTTGCTGCTGGTTCTTCCAGGACAGAGACCTTGTCGTCCTCCTCCTTGGTTTCCCAAGGCCTGACACATGGCAGATGCTGAATTGGGGCTTGCGTCCTTGGAACTGTATTGAACCGGCTGGCATGAGCTGCCTTCCTGGTACCCAAGTAGAAGCCATTCATCTTGGGGGCCTCATTCTGTGAGCGAGGGCTGCGGGGGGCCCTGGAGCTCCCTGGCCTTGTGAGCTTATGGGAGACCGCATTCCTCCCCAGCCATGCTCATTTCCAACACTTGGCTTCTCAAATGAAATTTGGGATTTAGTTCACTCATAAATCAGAGCCCACCTGCATGTCACCTCATTTGGTGACTTTGCCCCCAGAGAGCTTCACTAATTAAGCTTCAGAGTATTTAAGTCCCAGGTTTCACAGTAGGTTACCTGTGCCAGGTATGGTATTTAACAGGTGAGCAGGTCTCCAGCTGGGGGTGGAAATTAGACAGCTGAGTGAGAATCTGCAGGAGACATGAGGCCAGGGCTCACCCTCTGCCCTCTGTCCAAAGACCTGGGGCTGAACTTGACCCCTGTGCCCCACTACCCCTCCCTGGCTGACTTGTGGTCCTTCTAGAAATAGACACTTGGAGCATGTAAGACTTGTCCTGGCCTGCTGCTGAGCTCGTTGTTTGTATGGAAAAGGAGACTTTGAGCAAGTTACCACTCTCTCCTTTTGGACACAAGCACTGTGCTTGAGGATGCTGCCACAGCCACCTCCAGTCTGCTAGTTTTTTTTTTTTTTGTTGTTGTTGTTGTTAATCTTTGAGGATGACTTTGGGATGTTTTCATAATAAATGTCCCATGGTTTTCCAGATTACAGTTGGATTTGTGGGAAGTACTGTTGATCACCATAGGTTTTTTTTTGGGGGGGGGGGAACAAAACAAAATCATCAGTGGATAGGAAAACTAGGAACTGAAAGTATGATGAGAAACAATGTTTAGTCTGAAAGCATCTTAAAATATCCTTGTTAATTATCAAGGGGAAGACCATGGTACTACAGCAGAGAGACCTGGCAGATTCCACTTTAGCCAAGGGATGGAAATTAGCAACACCAGCAAACAGATGGATAGACATCAAGTGCCTTCTGATAGGACGTACTGAGAAGGATACAGCTTCACATCCATGTATTCTTGCAATCGCAAGGAAGCAGCACAAAAGCCCAAACTGATGGACTACAAAATAACTGGCCAGTACTCAACAGCATCAAAATCACGTATTAACACCATAAAGGCACACACACTGGAGAAAAATAATGATAAAACATTATCCAAACCAGGCCCCGGGCTGGATGCTGGGTGTTCTTACAAATTAGCCTGCCTCAGGTGTTTCATTGTAGTTACGAACAACTGACTAATACAGAATATAAGTTCATTCTATCTCTTTGAAACTATCTGGCTTTATCTATATAAATAAAAATATCTATTTCCTGAGAGTCATCAGTTTGACAGCCAGGTACATTCCAAAAAGAGGGAGAGAGGGGAGGGAGTTGTGTAACAGTGTTCATTATTCATAATAGTAAAAAAATGAAGCTGAGCGTGGTGGCACATGCCTATAATCTCAGCAGCTTGCAAGGTGGAGGCAGGAGGATGGCAAGTTCAAAGCCAGACTCAGCAAGTTAGCGAGGTGCTAAGCAACTCAGTGAGACCCTATCTCTAATAAAATACAAAATAGGGCTGGGGATGTGGCTCAGTGGTCAAGTGCCCCTGAGTTCAATCCCTGGTACTGAAAAAAAAAATGAGAAAGAGTGACATCCATCATTAGCAGAACAACTAAATAGATATTTGTATGATGGAGTACTATACAGCGATGACACTGACAGTGAACATTGACACAAGTAGCATTGCACAAAAGAAGCCAGAAACAAAGAATCTATACTATCTGGTTTCATATTTTAAAATAGGCAAAATGAGCCTGTGGTGTTAGGGTCTCACCTTTGGGGCAGCAGCTGGGAGTGCTAGTTGGGAGGGAGATGAGGGGGGCTCTGGATGGAGCTAATGTGCTATTATTTTTCCTTGGGTAATGTCGTCTAGGTGGGTTTACTTTGTGCAGGTTCACTCAGCTGCATGCTTAGTCTGGTAGGCTTTTCTGCATGTGTCTTGGGCCCAGCCTCAGTGTTTGGTATGTTGCGTCTTCATGCACAGTGACCCCAGCCACTTTATTGGCTGAGAATCCATTCTGAACCAGGCCCCGGGCTGGACGCTGGGTGCAGAGACAAGGCTTCCCTTCTACACTGAAGGACCAAAGAAGAGAACCAGCTGGCTAGTGTGGCAAAGACACACAGAGCTTCCTCATAAGGATGAAGCTGACCAGAAATATTGTATCATTCCTGCAGTCAGCGGTGACACGTTTGCTCCTCTGATCCGCTTTAAAGAGCTCCCCCAAGAGGACTCCCCTGCCCCTCAAGAACTGCTCAACTTGCAAACACAGACATGCCGGCTAGGGGACCTTGAGGGGTGGCCAAAACGGGAACAGCACAGCCGTCCATTCCAGAGTGCAACAAAGGCTGGCATTATGTCACGGGGACTTGGGGCTCGGCATTGTTGGGATGACAGAGAGCACTTGTGCTCAGAAAAGAAGCTGCTCTGAAAAGGAGAAAGAAAGCATCTTCCCCCCTCGCCCCCTTCGCC
Source organism: Marmota marmota marmota (assembly GCF_001458135.2). Lineage (NCBI taxonomy): Eukaryota > Metazoa > Chordata > Mammalia > Rodentia > Sciuridae > Marmota > Marmota marmota. The sequence continues at coordinate 6,316,803 of NW_026000020.1, forward strand.
CCCCTCGCC
>NW_026000020.1:6317065-6371537 GCF_001458135.2 Marmota marmota marmota
GCCCCCCTCGCCCCCCTCGCCCATGTGGCTTTGGCTGTGGGAGCTGGTTGCATGGGCGCATCAGCAGTTTCTTTTTATATTTGGTTTTAGCATCTCCAGGGGCTTGGGAGCACTGACACGTTTGCTTGGTTTGCTGGTAGAAGTTTTCTTGTCTTTGGCAGATGTTGCAGATTCGTTTGGTGCTTTTAAGATCCTCAGATGAAAGCGTTTTTGAAGAGCAGTTGCTAATTCTTTCCTCGCCTGTAGATCCTCAGAATGCATTATCACTCACATGGAATTTTTCTAGAAGGCCCAAGCATTACTTTTTTCTCTTTGCTTTGTTTTTCTTTCTTGCCTCTTGATCAGCAGGTACAGTGGGGGCACCTTTTCCTGGTTTCGTGTGGCTGGCTTCCTTTGTCCTTTTGGAAGCTCCTGCTTCAGCAGCAGCAGTGATCTTTGATTTTACTTTTCATGTATTTACCTTTTTTGGGGGGGTGGGGTGGGGAGATGGGGTCTTGCTATGTTGCCCATGCTGGCCTCAAACTCTTGGGCTCAAGCCATCCTCCTGCCTCAGCCTCCCAAGAAACTGGGACTACAAGTGCATGTCATTTCACCTGGCTGTGTTGTTTACTTTTTTGAAGCAGTTTTATTGAGACATAATTCATATATCATACAATTCACTCATTTAAAGCATGCAGTTCATAGTATGGTGCTACTTTTACCACAGTTTTAAGACATTTCCATCACCCCCCTATAGGGACACTCACATCCCTCAGCTGTCATATCCAACTTCTCTCCTCTCTCCCAAGCCTAGACAACTGCTGGTTTGCTTCTGTCTCATTGGCATTGCCTTATCTGATACCCAGTGGGTGGAAGCACGCAATCTGTAGTTGGTCATGGCTCGGTTCTTTCCCAAGTCCATCAGAGCTGAAGCGAGTTTGGTACTTCATTCTTTTCTGTGGCTGAACAGCATTTCATTCTGTGGATAATGCCACATTTGGTTTATCCATTCAACAACTGATGGGCATTTGGGTTGTTACCACTTTAGGTCTATTATGGATATTTGCCTAAAAGATCTTATATGGACGTTTCAAGTCTCTCAGATATAAACCCAGGAGCTTCTACTGCAGTCTGAAGAAACTTTGTATAATTTCAGTCTTTTTAGACTCTTTCAGACTCCTTTGTAACCTAAAGTGATCTCTTCTGAAACAATTCAATGTGTACTTGAGAAGAATGTGAGTTCTGCTGTCATTGGATGAAGTGTTCTGTATGTCTGTATGTTAGGAATGGTTGTTTTATATTGTTGTTCAAGTCCTCTTTTTTTATATAACTTTATTTTATTTATTTATATTTTTATTTATTTTATATTTTATGTGGTAGAGTGCTAGGCAAGCAGTCTACCACTGAGCCACTCCAGCCCCCTCTGTTTTTTTTTTAATCTTCTGTCTAGTTGTTTGTTTTTAGTTGTTTTTTTCTTCTTTCTTTTTTTTTTTTTTTTTTTTTGAGGTGCTGAGATTGAATGCATACTAGGCAAGCACTCGACTATGAGGCACACCCCTAGCCCTAGTTGTTTCATTATTAAACTGTGCATAATGGTGCACACCTGTAATCCCAGTGGCTCTGGAGGCTGAGACAGGAGGATCACAAGTGGAAAGCCAGCCCCAGCAACAGTGAGGCCTTAAGCAACTTAGTGAGACCCTGTCTCTAACTAAAAAATGTGACTCAATGGTTAAGTGCACCTGGATTCAATCCCCAGTACCAAAAAAAAAAAGTAGGCTGTTAAAGCCTTCAACAGTTTTTTTTTTTTTTTAAAGAGAGGGGCGGGGAGAGGGAGAGAGAGAGAGAATTTTTTAATATTTATTTTTCAGTTCTCGGCAGACACAACGTCTTTGTTTGTATGTGGTGCTGTGGATCGCGCTACCGCTTGAGCCACATCCCCAGCCCCTCAACAGTTATTTTTTAACAGCCTATTTCTCCCTTTAGTTCTGTTAACTAGCTTCATATATTTGGGGGTTGTTTTTAGGTGTGTACATATTTATAATAATTATAGCTCCTTTAAATTAATTAATTAAATTTGGACTAGGGATGTAGCTCATTGTTAGAGTGCTTGGCAAGCATGTTTAGGTCCTGGGTCTAATCCCCAGTACTGCAAAAATAATAATAACAATAGTAATTTATTGATTTTGATTGAAAAATAAAAATTGTATGTATCAATATGAAACATGTCTACCTTATAGAATGGCTAAATCAAGCTAATTAACATAGACATTATTTCTTGTACTTTTAATTTTGCCCTGTTGAGAATATTTAAAATCTACTCAGCAATTTTCAAGAATACTATACTTCTTCATTAATTGTACTCACTGTGTTGTACAACATTTCTCTTGAATTTATTCCTGCTTTCTAATTGAAATTTGTAAATCCCTCCCCCCACTACCACTGGTATTGGGTATTGAATCAGGGCCTTACCTGAGCTAGGCAAGCACACTTTATCACTTAGCTTGATTCATCTCTATCGCTTTTTATTTTAGTTTATTTTGAGACAGTTTCACTAAGTTGCTGATGCTGGCCTTGAACTTGTGATTTTCCTGCCTCAGCCTCCCAAATTGCTGGAATTACTCAGGTGATATCTGGCTGAAATTTTTTATCCTTTGACCAACATCTCTGTTACGGTTTTTTTTTTTTTTTTTTTTGGGGGGGGGGACTGGGGATTGAACCCAGGGATGCTTTATACTTTACCACAGAGTTAAATTTTCAGTTTTTATTTTATTTTTAAATCTTGAGACAGGGTCTCGATAAATTGTGATCCTTCTGCCTCAGCCTCCTGAGGTGCTGGGATTGTAAGCATGCGCCTGCTACCAGCCTGTTCTACCTTCTTGATGGGTGGCCCTTAGTTACATTAGTATATAATGTCTTTCTTTGTCTCTGATAGTAATTTCTAACATCAATGTGAGTAGAACTACTCAAGCTTTCTCTTGGTTACTATCTGCTTTCAATATATTTTTCCATTCTCATGTCTTTAGCCTATTTTTCTTTCGCATACAAAGTCATCGTAGAGTTGGATTGGATTTTTTAATCCATTCTGCCAATCTCTCTTTTTTTATATGATTAATTCTATAAGTTAATAATTGTTTAGTGATTAAGTGTGGTATCAAATCTTGGTCTTTGTAAGCTTGAAACTATCATATCCCTTTGGTTTCCTTTTGTTTTGAACTCACTTTAAAATGATATAAATAATAAATAAATAAGAAAAGAGTTAAGAGTTAGAAAGTATTATCTGAGAGAATAGTAAATAGCAGGATTGTCCACAACTGAAAAAATATTAGAATGTCATATTAAAAAATTGAATGCCAAATAAAGAAAAATAAACCCACAACTTGACAAATTATTTTCAAATCGATAGTTGTGACGGGAAAACCGAAGTCACAATTTGCTAGAGACTGAAAAAGGAATAGTACTTATACTGATACTAGGCATTTCTTCAACCTTTCTGCCAATCTCTACCTCTTTTTATTGAAGCATTTATTTAAGCTAATTACTGGTAATGAGAAGCCTCTACCATTGTGCTCTTTATTTTCTGTGTGTCTTGGGTCTATCTGTTTTTCCATGCCTTCTCTTGTGTTTATTGATTTGGGGGAGGGGGTGAGTGAGTACCAGGAATTGAACTCAGGGGCACTCAACCACATCTCCAGCCCTATTTTGTATTTTATTTAGAGACAGCGTCTCACTGAGTTGCTTAATGCCTTATGGTTGCTGAAGCTGGCTTTGAACTTGCAATCCTCCTGCCTCAGCCTCCTGAGCTCCTGGGATTACAGGTGTGCACCACCGTGCCCAGCTGTGTTAATTGATTTTTGTAGTGTATTATTTTGATTGTTTCTTCATTTCCTTTGCTGTGAATTCTTAAGTTATTGTCATATTAATTACCCAGAGATTATAATTTAGACCTCAAGTTTATAACAAGTTAATTTGAATTAATAGCAGTTTAACTTTATTAATATTCAGAACCCTGATTCCTTCACAACTGTACACCTTCTTATTTTTGTTGTCATAGATTATATCTTTATTCTGTTAACAGAGTTGCATAAATAATAATATAAATAAATAATAAATGTGTTTGTCTTTAATTTAATTTATTTATTTGCATTATGGGCATTGAATCCAGAGTTACTCTACCACTGACTATATTCCCAGAGTCTCACTGAGTTGCCTTGGCTGGCCTCAAATTTGTGACCCTCCTGCCTCAGCTTCCTGAGTAACCAGGATTATGGGTCTGTACCACTGCACCTGGCATGTGTTTGTCTTTTAAATGCAGGGAGGAAAAAAAAGAGGAGTCACAAACCAAAATGCAATAGTACTTGTGTACTTATTAATGTAGAACTATCACAGAGTTCTTACAATTTTGTTAGATTAATGCCAGTTTAGGGGCTTGAGCCCATTCTCTCTGCCCCACTATCAGTGCAGTTGCCGTGGTGGTGCCTATACTTATCATCATGTTCCCCCCCAACTGTTTTTTGCAGTACTGAGGGTGGAACCCGGGGCCTCACACAAGCTACGCAAGCGCTCTACCACTAGCTACATCCCCAGCCCAAGCACACCCGCTGAGTAAAATCTGCCTTATGGTCTTTCAAAAAAAATAACATTTCAATAATATAAAAAAACTTTGTTCCTGTAGAGCTCTGTTTCCTGTTCCCTACTTTGTGCTGTTTTTCTCATTTGGGATTTTTTTGGGCCAAGGGGGCGGTGCTGCTGAGGGTTGGACCCAGGGCTTTGTGCATGGGAGTGAAGTGCTCTGCCACTGAGCCGTACTCCCACCCCGTTATTTAAATTATAACTTTATGTGCTTTGTGTCCATTGAAACAGATTTTAAGTATTGCATTGTGTGATCGTCTTTTAAATCAGATAGACAGGGCTGGGGATGTGGCTCAAGCGGTGGGGCGCTCGCCTGGCATGCGTGTGGCCCAGGTTCGATCCTCAGCACCACATACAAACAAAGATGTTGTGTCCGCCAAGAACTAAAAAATAAATATTAAAATTCTCTCTCTCTCTCTCTCTCTCTCTCTCTCTCTCTCAAAAAAAAAAAAAGAAAAAGAAAGAAAAATAAATAAATAAATAAATCAGATAGAAAAAGGAGTTACCTTTTAGGAGAAAAATGCACTTATGTGGCCTGAGGTTCATCCTGTAGTTCTTATTGGTACTCTGCATTTCTTCGTGTGGACTCAAGTTACTCTGCTCTCCTCTCACTTCAGTCTGAAGGACCGACTTTATTATGTCTGGCAAGACAGGTTGGCTAGCAGCACTTTTGTTTGCATGAGAGTATCTTAATTTCCCCTTCTTTTTAGAAGACACCTTTGTTGGGTCTAGTAGTCTTGGTTGACAGATTTCTTTCCTTTTAGCACTCTGAATGTTTGGGGGGAGCCTTCTACCCTCCCGGGTTTCTGATGAGATTAACAGATTAGCAGACAATTAATCTTGTCACAGATCCTTTGTATGGGATGAGTCATTTCTCTCTTCCTGCTTTTGAGATTCTTTGTCCATCTTTGGCGATTTGATGATTATGTATCTGGTTGTGGATGTCCTTGAGTTTGTCCTACTTAGAGTTCATTAAACTTCCTGGGAGTGTAAATTAATGTTTTCATCAAATATGGAAACACCTCGGCTATAATTTTTTTAATTTATTTATTCTTATGTGGTGCTGAGGATGGACCCCAGAGCCTCACACTTGTTAGGAAAGTGCTCTACCACTGAGCCCCAGCCCCAGCCTGATCTCTCCTCTCCTCAAACACTTGGGCTTCGTTGTACACCACGGCATCTGAGCTCTGCTCGTTTTCTTCATTCTTTTTTCATTCTATTGCCCTGACAGGATAATCTCAACTGACCTATCTAAAAGTTCACAGATTCAGGACAAGTAACACATACTCATAGTCCTCACTGCTTAGGAAGCTGAGGCAGGGGGGTCATAGGTCCAAGGGCAGACTGGGCAACTTAGTGAGACCCAGTCTCAAAAAACAAAAAATTTTAAAAAGAGGGCTGGGGGTATAGATCAATAGTCAAGTGTCCATGGGTTCAATTCCCAGTAGACTAAAAAAAATAAAAAATAGAAGTTCACAGAATCTTTGCTCTGCCTGCTCAGATCTGGCACTGCAACCTTCTGCCAAGTTTTTAATTTCAGGTATACTTTCCAACTCCAGAATTTGGCTCATTTTTACAATTTGATATTCTCTACTTGGTGAGACCTCTTTCTCCTGGTTTCTTTGTCATGGTTTCCATGAACTCTTTGAGCATATTTAAGACAATTTATTTTAAAGTCTGTATAATGGGTCCAAAGTCTGGGTTTTCTCAGAATAGTTTCTGGCAACCAACCCCATCTCCTTTTTTCTTTCTTTTTTTTTCCCCCTGTGAATGAATCACACCTCTTGTTTCTTGCATGCTTTGTGATTTTATCTTCAAAACCAGACATTTTGAATATTATTATTCAGTAACTGAAAATCAGATTCTTTTCCCACCTAGACATGTTGCTACTCATTGCAGGTTATAGTTTGTTTGTTTAATTACTTTTCTAAAGAGTTTTTGCAAAGACTGTATTATTACTATTTTATTATTTTTGGTACTGGGGATTGAACTCAGGGGGGCTTACCCACTGAGCCACATCCCCAGCCCCTTTTTATATTTTATTTTGAGACAGGGTCTTACTAAGTTGCTTAGGGCCTTGCTAAATTGCTGAGGCTGGCTTTGAACTTGGGGTCTTCCTGTCTCAGCCTCCCAAGCTTCTGGGATTACAGGTGTGTGCCACTGTGCCCGGCAAGACTATATTATTTTATCGTATATTGTTATCGGGTCTCTTTTCCTTTGTAGTCAACTGATGGTTTCATAAGGACTTTCTTTTAGCACCAGGAGTCCAAAAGAAAAACTGAGAGGAAAACTCTCGGGGCCTGCGGACAGGCCGTGCAGGGTGCTCCTGCAGCATTTTGCCAGGCCTTGCCCCAACTCTGCTTGCTGATTATGGGGAGCCAAAAGATGAGCCAGAGGTGGAAGCCTAGCATTTCCCAGGTCTTCCCTAGCATATGACTGGCCCAGGAGTGTGTGTGGCCTCTCTATTCTCCTGTTCACATGGGAGCTTTTCCTGCCTCTGATCCCCCATCCCTCTCCTTCCCTGGCCTCTTCCTTCCCAAGCTCTGCAGTATCTCTGCTGTTTGTTCCATCTGTCACCCCTTGCCCTAGGTGGAAGTGACAAGCATATTTGCCTTTAAGTGCTTTCCTGAGGTCACTCTAGCCCTGAGAAAGTTCTGAGAGGAGCGAAACAAAGTTAAGGCCTGAGTAAATGTCTCTGGAAGCCACCAAACAGGTCAGATGCATGACCAGGGGCTGGGACTGTCACTCAGTGGTAGATCACATGAGGTCCTGGGTTCTGTCCTCAGCACTGCAGAAACAAACAAAAAATGACCACAGTTCTTTGAGAACAAATTCATATCTCTGCCTGCAGCGTTGCTCCATGCCTCACCCGTGGCTGCCTCTGAGCAGGGTGTGGGGGGTGACAAGCACCAAGTTAAAAAGACAGAATAGGACCTTGTGACGCTCAACAGCATGTGCTTCCTTCAGTCCTTACCTGATTATTGGTAGTTTTGTTGTTGTTTTGTTTATATTTGTGGCTTTTGTTTCTGTTTTTGAACTGGGGTCTTGCTGTGTTGCCTTGCCTGGCCCCAACACCTGAGCTGAGCAAACCCTCCTGCCTCAGCCTCCCAAGTTGCTGGGACCACAAGCGTGGTCCACTGTCCCCAGTTCTTGTTAGCTTTTTTATTTAGATTCATTCTTTTTTTTTTTTTTTTTGTAGTTGTTGATGGACAGAGTGCCTTTATTTTAATTTTTATGTGGTGCTAAGGATTGAACCTAGTGCCTCAGCATGCTAGACATGAACTCTGCCTAAACTCATTCTTGCATTTGCAGATTTGGGGGATTTCTGCTCACCATTTTGTTGACAGTGTTTCTGGGTGTGGGCGTTTTGTAGTTATTTTCACATTGATGGGTTGTCCTCTAAAAGGAATAAATTATTGTGTGCATGCTTATGATCCCAATGTCTTAGGAGGCTGAGATAGGAGGATTTTAAGTTCAAGGCAAGTCTGGGCCTCAACACAAAAAATAAAAAGGACTGGGAACATAGCTGAGTAGTAGAGCACCCCTGGGTTCAATCCCAGTACAGAAAATAAAAACAAATAAAAGGAATAAACCATTTTAAGTGCTAGCAGCAATTAATTTCCTTACAACCATTACTACAACCATTTGTTGTAGTAAATTTTTAATTTGAGGGTTATTTAGTTGTTATTTAATAATACATTGTAGTCATGTTTATTTTAAATTCTTCCACTATTGTTGCATTTGGACTCTTGTTGAGTTAGTGCTTGTTTTTTTTATAAACTCGTGCTTCCTTTGATCAGGAGACTAGGCTCTCATCTGTTCTGCTGCTGTCTGGGCCTGGACCTGGTCTGGTGGAGCTGTCTTGTGTGTGGCTTGGTCCATCATGGCTGGGCATGCCTAGCTCCTTACACTGGAAGAGGCTTGCTGGGTCAGTCCCAGAGTCCCTTTAAATCATCTATCCATTCAGCAAAAATGCACAGATGTGCCAGGTGTGTATTGGTGCTTGGGAAACAGTGGGGAACAGCTAGCTGTGCCTCCCACCTTATCCACAGACATCCTTACAGGGAAGTGATGCCAAGCAAGCAAGATGTGCAGGGTGCCATTGTAATCAAAAGCTCAGTCCCTGTCCCCAATACCAATCAGCTGACAATTTAATAATGAGGACACGGTTTTGAGAAGAAGAAAAAGAAGGTTTATTGCTTTGCTGGCAAAGGAGAAAAACAAAGGCTGTGACTCTCCAGATCAAGAAGGACAGGGGGGTTTTAAAGGAACTTCAAGAGTTACATTCCAGATGTGTTCTGGTAGGGGGGTCCCAGGGCACTCTGATAGCATGTTAGGATTCACTTGTTAATTTGGGAGATATTCACTTCCCAGATCCTCAGCAGGAATCTTCTTCCTGTAGGGTGTATATTCAAGGGTAATTAACCAGGGGGAAGAAAAGATAACATTTTCTTTCTAATCTTGTTAGGGAGGGGGAGAGGGGAGAAGAAAGGAAAAATAAATAAATAAATAAACAAAACAAACAAACAAACCTTAGAGTAATGAGGTCTGATTCAGAAGATGAAGGAACACTGTTACACCATCTCAGAACATGGCTTTCCTGTTGCGTGGTACTGGCTTTAGTTTTATGCAGGTTTTTAAACAGGTTAATGTTCTTGCACTTGCCCATCATGTCCTTGAAATGAGAAGTCATGTCACACCCCCACCACCACAGTCACCTAGCCTTGGTGGTGTCCCAGTGCTCTGTTGTGAGGGGGACTTGAAGGCAGCCTCTCTAGGTAATGCAGGGAGCAGAGCCTTAGTTTTCTCCTGGGGGTTTGCCCCACCTGACAGGGTTCCTTCCAGGACAGAGTGTCCCACCGTTGGAAGATGGCCAGGCCACAGAAGACTGTGCTAGCCCTTCCTTGGAGAGAAGGTAGGTGTCCCTGTCTTGCATGGTAGAGCCCTACTCAGGGTGGCACCCATGGGGGATGGAAAGCCCTGGCTGGGGATTTCCCTTGCATCCTACATGTGGCAAATCCCAGGCTGCCCTCTCCTCAGCCTAGCTTTGTGTCTGGGATGATGGCAGGCAGACTCAACACCATAGACTTCGTCTTATCCACAGGGGTCCAGGCAGCCACTGTCATGCCCATCTTCTTGCCTAACCTGAATCACAGTTTCTTGGACCATCCCCTGGGCCAGGGGCTCCTCCGCCCCTCCCGACGGCTCTGCAGCCCCACCTTGGCTCCAACTCCCAAGTCACCCAAGAAGCCCAAGATGCAGACCAGCGGGGACATGTTCCCCACTGACTGGAGTCCACCACCAGTAGAGTTCCTAAACCTGAGGCTACTGCAGACCCACCGGGATACCCCGGGCCAAAGGTGGGTGGGTGCTTCAGGTCCTCAGGGCCTGAGAAGACTGCCCAAGGAGTTGGCACAGGACCCCCTGGGCTTTGACCCCAAGGAGGGCCTGGGCTCACTGGAGGAGCTGTTCTGGAATATGGCAGGCCCAAGCCAGCAGGCCGCGACTCCAGAGACAAATGTTCACACTTCGGTAGGTGGCAGCCACTTTTTGGTCTCCTGTCTTTGCTGTCCTTCTTCAGCCACCCATTTCAGTTCGTACTCTATGCCCCTCCTCTCTGCCTACCCCTTCCTCAATCATACCCATAGCCTCCTTTAGCCCTCTCCCCTTGACATCTCTGCTCTGCCACATACCCCACCCTGGGGCCCTAAGGCTAGGCTGCACCTCTTCTCTTTGTTCTGCTTCTAATTCCTGCTGACACATGTTGGGAGTGGCACCAAATTCAGTGCCATTTCTGCACAGAAGCCCCTCAAGACCTTCATGGCTAAGGTTGGGATATGGCCCTGGAGCAAGCAAGGATCTCAGTGCTGGGGTCTGGGTTCGGTTGAGCCCAGAGAGTCCGGCTGACCCTGGTCCAGCAATGGGATTCCTAATGAAAACCTCAGTGATGAATTTCAGAAAGGGAATAAAGTCCTCGTGTAAACTGTGTGTGGGGACCTTTAAGATCACATGGATCCAGAGACTATTCTCTAAGAATAGGGCAGCACTTGTTTGCCATAGCCTAAGATTGTCAGTAACCTGAATGTCCACCTCTAGGGAGCTAATAAAATACGTCATAATATCCCAAAAGTGTTACACATGCACCACAAATCTCTTTGATATTGATATGGAATGACTCTCAAGGTATATTTTTTGTGGGGAGAGTACCAGGAATTGAACTCAGGCACCCAACTCTGAGCCACATTCCCAGCCCTATTTTGTATTTTATTTAGAGACAGAGCCTGTTTACTGAGTTGCTTAGCACCTCGCTTTTGCTGAGGCTAGCTTTGAACTTGTGATCTCCTGCCTCAGCCTCTCAAACAAGATGTATTTTTAATTGAAAAGAACCAAGTGCAAGATAGGGTTATAGTATTGTGTTAAGAGGGGATATCTATGATGAATTGTTGTTGTTCTTGTCTTTGTGTAAAATGTCTCTAAAAGCATTCAAGAAATGCCCACCTGAGTGGGGAGGGGCCTGGAAGGCTGGGGTAGGTGGTTGGGAGGCATGTTGTTGAATGCCATTATGCTTTTTTATTTTTTTTCACCATGTGAGTGTATTATCTGTTCAGAAAAGGAAGCAAAATAAATAAGAACTTAACTTGTCCCCTTGTGTCTTTGTCTTCCTTTCTTCCCATCCCCACGTTCTCTCTCTCCAGTTTGCCTCTGGGGGCTCAGAGCACTATGTCAACAGCTTGGACTACTTACTGCAGGAGAAGAGGTGAGTGGAGGGGCATGTCTGTGGGGTTGGCAGCACTATAGCACTCAGAGCAAATCCATCTGAATGAAGCAGGCTTCCCTGAACAGACACAGTGCGCCCTGTGTGCACAGATTCATAACCAGCAAGTGGAGTGGAGCTGGGCCAAGGGTGGCATCTCTGAGCAGGGCACCTCACCCCCCACCATGGACAGCACCCTTTGTCCGGGTGCTCCTTGGCTTCCTTATGCCCAAAGACTGGAGGTGTTCAGTTAGCAGGGAGTGGAAAATGGACAGGTGTGCCTGTGGCCTCAGGAGTCATGCTGGGCAGCACTTCCCCTGCCCTGTCCCGCCCCAGCATGGAAGCTCGCTTTCCCCTCGCAGGCTGGCTGCTCACACCTGCCCTCTCACAGTGGAGCCACACCTTGTCGCAGGTGGTTCTGGATCACTTCTGGCTGGCTTTCCCACCCTCTGTCTTCAGAAGCTTCTAGAGGCAGAATCCCCCGGCTGATGAGGATCACAGATGCATCAGGGAGGTTCAGTGGCATTGGGACCAGCCACTTTTGCTGTTGGCTGAATGCCATCTGGGGAGGTCGGCTGGCCCTGGTGAGCCCTTGGGGTGGAAAGGCTGGACCTGCTGGCTGGAGTAGACCCTCTGTCATGCTGGGAGCAGCTGTAGCAGCTGCTCCTGTGCTGGGGTCATCTTCCCAGGCTACTCTTTGATGGCATGTGAGCAGATGCTCGTGTGACCTAATTCTTCTCTGTCCCCTCTCCTGTCTGTTGAGTCATGTTTCCTCAGTGTGTGTGGTTGGGTTGCGTCTGCAGAAGCTGAGTGTAGACGGGGCAGTTTACGCTTACGGCTCTGGCCTCACGGCTCCACTAGGCACTCAGGCTGGAGACTTGATTTTCCCAAGTTCCTCGCTCTGCCTTCTTGCCCACAGGTGGGCGTTAAACACACATGTGAGACTGATTACTGCTTTCTCTGCCTTTGTCCTTTTCTGGCCCTCTGCCTCCACCCACAGAATCGGCCTCCCTCCTCCTCCCAGCTCCTCTGACTTTTGTTTAGCTTCCTGAACCTGAGTATTTCCTCCCAACCAGATGGCAGGTTAGGGAAGGAGCCGTGTCTATGTATTTCCATGGTGCCGAGCACTGGGCCCTGAATTCATAGATGCTTGAAAATATCGACAGGAAAGTGAATGCTTGTGGAAAACCCATACCTGGCTGTCAGTGTGCCTAGCAGTGGGAGATTCTTGCTCTTTTCCGGCCTGTTCAGTAGCACACCTGGGGGCCTTTCAACAACAGGCACTTATTTCAAGTGGGAAGTTCAAGATCAAGACTCTGGCCAGTTGAGTTACTGATTCAGGTTGTTCCTGTTTTACAGACAGCCACCTTCTTGCCATGTCCTCATGTTGCAGAGAAAGCAAGCTCTCTGGTTCCTCTTGTTACAAGGACACTGATTCTATTGGACCAGGGTCCCACCCTGTGACCTCATTTAACTTTAATTATTTCCTTACTCCAAATTCAGCAACCCTGGGGTTTAGGGCTTCATGAATGGGTGGGCCGAGGCGTGGACATTTTCAGTGCATGGCACACCAAGCACTGGGCCTGGGCCAGGCACTGGACATGTGGAGCGCCTGTTCACCTGGAAATGGAACAGAATGGATGTGGTATTTCCTAGTCTCTGGAGCTACTATGGGGGGCCCAAAAGAGCACTGCTTACTTAATGGTCAGGAAAGGCTTCCTGGAGATGTTCTTGTCCTTGACCCTTGCAGGATAATAAGTTTTGTTTGGGAAGGATAAGCCCTGTGTAGAGGCAGGTGGGACAGGCCAGGCTGCTCCTGGCCAGCAAGGATAAGAGTCTTCTCATTGAGGAGTGGGAGGAAGGAGGCAGGAGATACAGTTGAGGTAGCAAGGGAGCTGGGTGGCGTGTAAGCACAGGTTGAACCGTGGGAGAATTTTAAGCAGGCACAGATGTATTTAAAAAAGAACATGCTGGTGGCCTTTGGAGAACTGGTGGCTCACATCAGGAAACCCTGGGAGGAGCTTGAGGGACCTCTGATGGCTCTGTGGCCTGAGTAGCCGGGAAGTGGGGGCCTTTGTGGGAAAGAGGAAGGCACACTTGGCCATATCACACTCAGCTGGAAATCATCTATTTAGTGGTAATAGAAGGATCTGAGCACAAGAGAGATGCCTGGGTTGGAGAGAGAATATTTCAGAACTGATAGCCCATGGTACTTGATAGCCCATGCTGCTGCTGCAGCACTACCCTGACTTCACCTGGGATCTCCTGGCAGGTACTTGGAGGGGCTAGAGTGGGGCTGGGGAGGCACAGACAGTGGAAGCTGCAGGACAGCTTGCTGCCCACTCAGGATTTGCAGAGTGGTTAGGGAATGTCTTGGGCCGTTTTCTGTTGTAGAAGTAGAATAGCTGAGATGGGGTGATTGTAAAGACCAGGGTATTTTGGCTTGAAGCACTGGAGGTCCACAAGCACCTGCCAGCATCTGGTGAGAGCCTCGTGCTGCTGCATGTGTGGCGGGAAGGTGGGGGCCACACAGAAGAGAAAAGGGGCAGAGGTCCCGTGAGAGCCAAGAAGAGCTTAGTCTTTCAGAGGCCGTACCCCCTCGACTAGCACCTCTTACAGGGCTTCCACCTCTCAGTACTATCACACTGGCCTTCAGATTTCAGCATGAGTTTTGTTGGAGCCAAGTCATAATCAAACCACAGCATGGAGTCAGAGCCCCAGCAAGATAATGGTGCACACAAGGGGCCTGTGGTCACAACTGGTTGGAAGTAAACAGGGCTCCAGGCTACTGAAGGACAAGGGACAAAGGGTTGGGAGATACAGGGAGTGAGCAGGGGCTGGAGGGCTCTTGCTATCTGTGACTGGAGAGCCAGACAGTGAGTCAGGGACACCAAGGAGTCCAGGGTGTGGTTCTGCCCGGCTGTGCAGCTGGACCTGTGGGAGCAGAAGAGCCAGGCTCAGGCCTAGTGTGTTTTAAAAAAAAAAAAGAGTGAACTCCAAAACAATGTCCACGAAGCTACACATAACATTGAGTGTCGGAACCCATCTTCCTTCAGGCTTGTCAACTCATCTCTTCTCACTGGAGGCAGCACAGTGCGTGGATGCAGTGACTCCCACACCCCGCAAACTCAGACCCGGGTGCCTTCCTGCAGGGAGACCAGGGTGACTCGGCCTCTGCTTCCTAGCCTTGTGGGTGTATAGGGGTGCTTACAGCCTGGTGACAGGCTCTGGCTTCTTCCCCACAGGGAGCAGGCCCGGGAGCAGGAGCAGGAGAAGCTGCTGCTGCAGCACCACCCTGACTTCACCTCAGATCTCAATGAAGACGAAGTGCCGCTGGCCCCCGAACACAGGTGCTGGGCCGGGGCCTCCTGCAGGTGTGGTCAGAATTTCAACTAGCAATTTGTAGGCCGTTCTTGAGCTCTAAAGCAGAATCCTACTCTTATAGCCACATTTATTCATTGATTCAAGAAATATCTGATCAGCTGGTGGGCATCAGGGTCCAGTCTGGCCTTAGAGGACACAGATCATAAAACACAGCCCAGTTAACTGTCCAAGTTCACGAAACCAGATCGCTTTGGAAAATAGCTACACGAAACCACATAACTGAAAACTGCCTTTCAAGGGGGATTATGGCCACATGACTTTTTTTTTTTTTTTTAAATCTTCCTGTCTGGGGAAAGAAAGTGACTTTTTCAGTGCTTTCATCTGGGTCAAGACTGTGTTGGCCCTGGTTTAATTGGGCTGTTGGCTGGAGAGAGATCTGGATTCATTTGTACAACAGGGTCTGGGTCTTGGAGATGCCTGAGGACCACAGTTGAATCCTTTTTCTTTTTTTTTTTTCCATACTGGGGATTGAACACACAGGCACGTAACCACTGAGACACTTCCCTAGCACTTTTTATATTTTATTTAGAGACAGGGTCTTGCTAAGTTGCTTAGGGCCTGACTAAGTTGTTGCTGAGGCTGGCTTTGAACTCATGATCCTCCTGCCTCAGCCTCCCTAACTGCTGGGATTATAGACGTGTGCCACTGTTCCAGGCTTGAATCTGTCTTTAGGGTCTGCTGTTTTCTATCTGCCTTATTTTTTTGAGCTGCTGTGGCAGAGCACCATGGAATAGGTGACTTGTGAAGAACAGAAATGTTTCTCAAGCTCTGGAGACTGGGAGTCCAAGACCAGGGTGCCTGAATGCTCAGGCTGCACAGGGGGCCCTCTTCCAGGCTGCAGAGCACTGATGTCTTGAGTCCTCACTTGGCAGAAGAGGGCTAGAGAGCTCTCACTAGTCCTGTTCACAGCGGCCCCAAACTCATGATCTGATCACCTCCCACAGGCCCCATCTCCCAGTTACCTTGAGGGTTGGGATTCCAACATCTGAATTTTGGAGAGACACATTCAGTCTATCACACCATCCATCCACCCATTTGTCCATCCACTCATGCATTCATCCAACAGATGTTTATAGAGTACCAACCTGTGCCAGGCGGCTAGATCCTGAGGATGTAGCAGGAGTGAAAGCAGCCTGCTGTCTGCCCTGACGTCGCTGGAGTCAGGGTAGGGAGAGGAACAGTGAACAAGGTAAACACAGCCGTGACAAGTGCTCAGGAGAGGAGGGCGCACAGAGGCCATACGGGGGTTTGAAGGAGGCAGGCGCAGAAGTCTTCCATGAGAAGGTGGCTTTCAGGAGACCCCTGAGAGGGGAGAGAAGCTCGGGCCTGTGGTGGGAGTGCTCCTAGCATGTTGGGAGCAGTGGGTGGGGGCCAGGAGGTTGGGGAGGCTGGTGGTGGGCACCTACTCCACAACTCTTCCCCCGCGTGAGCTTCCACAGCTGATGTGACGTGCATCCAGAGGAGGCACCTGTGGCTACTCTGTTGGGTGGGCTGTGAGGACAGGCAAGGGCAGCAGGGAGAGAGCAATGAGGGTGTGCTGGGAAAACTAAAGCATAAGCATCCTTTCCCTCTGTTGTCACCGCAATCAGCTCAGGAGATGTGACTGTCCTCCCTGCCCCAAAGGCAGGGACCCCACAGGGTGCCCTCAGGCCAACTCAGCTCTGACTCCACCTGCCCAGAGATAGTGGCTGATCCCACAAGGGGAGGGCTCAGCCACAGGACTGCTTGCGCCTCCGTGCCATCGCAATGCTGGCTGCTGCACTGTCCCCCAGTGACCAGGCATAAGTCAGGCTTCCTGCAAGCCCTCCTTGGGTTTGGCTTGACTTGCTGGTGGCTCAAAGAACTCAGGGAAATGTGTGTTGCCCAATTTACTGTGAAGAATGTTAAAAAGGATGCAGTTGAAGAGGTGCTGAGTGAGGTTGGGGCAGGCGCAGCATCTAGCCCTCCCTGGGCAGCCGCCCTCCAGGGACCTCCACACATTCAGCCCTCCAGAAGCTGTCTGGACCCACGTCCTTTTGGGTTTTCTGGAAGCTTCGTGGCATAGACAAGATTTCTGATAGACCAGGTGAGGAAGCCCAGCGAGGGCTGTGTGGTCAGCTGCCTTTCTCCAGGGTGTGGGCAGGACCCTCAGGAGCCAGGAGGGTCTTATGACCTCTGATCAGACAAAGGAGGTCACAGAATATCTCTGTGGCCAGCTGGGGCAGGGAAGATCGGTGTTTCTTTGATCCTTGGGGGATAGCTTAGGGAAGAAAAATTCTAGCTTCCGTGCTCTTCCTCAGGGAGGGAGTTAAGAACTAGGAAACATGGATGAGAACTGTGGGTGGGGAGGTGCAGGAAAGTTCTGGATGTTTTCAAGATAGAACTGAGAGAATTTGCTGACAAGCTAGATTAAGGATATGGCAAAAGGAGGGAATCTAGAAGGGAACCCCAAGTGTTTGGCCCCAACAGCTAGAGGTTAGGAGTATCTTTAAATGGGAAGACTTAAGTGATCACAGGATAGGTTGGGGTTGGATATGAGGTCAAGAATTCACTTGGGGAATTCTAGGGGCAAGATCGGGCAGGTGGCTTGGAGCATGAGCCTGGGAGTTCTGTGTGGAGGTGGCATTTGCTACCTTGAAGCTGGATGAGAACAAGTACCCTGGGGAACGAGTACCTGAGAAGATCAGGACCCTGAGCACCTAGAGGCCATCAGCAAGAGCAGAAGAGGATGCTGTGTGGTCTGGAGGGAAACCAGCTGCCAAGTACTGGCAACCAATGGTCAAATCAGGGCGATTGAGAAATGACCATTGCATTTAGCAAAATAGTGGTCATGGTGACCTTGACAAGAGCAGCTCTGGTGGGCTGCTGGGATCATGCCTGACTGGAATAGATTCATGGAGGACAGGGGAGAGGACAGGAGAGTAAGATGGGCAGTGGCTGGAGGAAATGGGGTCAAGGTACGTTGGTAGGTTGTTTGGTTGGTTGGTTGGCTTCTTTCTTTCTTGGGGAAAATAACAGCATGTTTCTGTGCTAATGGGAATGCTGTGGGAGAGGGGGCATTAAAGTTGGGGTGGAGGGGGTCTTCAGGATCCCTGTGCCCTAGAGTAACCCCTGCCATTGGTCTTGCTGGGTGCTATCCAGGCTTCCCCCCACCCTGAGCCTGAGTGTGCTTTAGCACTGGTCCAGGCCGTTATGGGCAAAGCTTTGATAAATGCTCAATGTTCTATGTCCATTTCCGAAGGGGTGTTGAGTGATATAAAATGTACATGTCCTCAGAGCCTTGCTCTTAGGATCCCCAAAGAATTCACACCATTCTTGTTGCTCAAAGGTGATTGTAAGGCTGTGCACATGCCTATAATCCCAGCAGTTTAGGAGGCTAAGGCAGAAGGATCACAAGTTCAAAGCCAACTTCAGCAACTTAGTGAGGCCCTAAGCAACTTAGCAAGACCCTGTCTCAAAATAAAATATAAGGAGTGCTGGGGATGTGGCTGCGTGGTTAAGCACCACTGAGTTCAGTCCCTGTTACAAAAAAAAAAAAAAAGATTGTGAGCAACACCATGGCTGGCCATTTGTCTTTTTTTCTCGACATTTTCTGATAATCACCTCTGCACTAGACCAAATATCAGCAGAATCTTACTGTGAAGTTTGTGGAGAGTCAATGTAACTTTGAACCTGTGATTCTCTGTAGCAGAGGCTGGACTCTGCTGTTGTTGGGTGAAAGCTGCCACAGACAACAGATCGGCGCGTGGGCCTGTGCATGCTGGCGTGGCCGGCCTGGCCTCGCTTAGGAGGACCTGTTGTTACCCAGGAAGGCCCATTCTGCCTGCCACCCAGTATGCCAGCCACCGAAGGACTGGGTTTTGCAAAAGAGAAGGAGTTTATTCAGAAGGCAGTCCCAGGTTCACACATGAGGAGCCCCACTGAAGTTCACCTTCCCCAGGGGTAGGGTTTAGGGGTATTTATGGGATAGAAAAAGAGTGATCTGAGAGACTGGAGCAGTAGGACAGTGATGGGAGGCAGGGAAAGTGAACCAGCCACAGTCCATGCAGGTACCATCAGCTACCCATTTCTTCATGGGACCCATGTTCAGAAAATGGCTGCATTAGCAGCTCTGAGTGTGGAGTTTGGAGCCCTCTGATGTCAAAGGTCACCCATCAGAAAGTCACCTGTGCAGGTGCAAGTGCAGATCCGTGGTTTCAGCTGAGTTGAGGAAGGGAGACAAAAAGCTGTCTGAAGATTTTTGAACAACTTGGGCAGCTGTGACCATTGTGACCCTGTCAGACATCATCTGTTGCAAGATCACTGGGGGCACACCACTTGGCTAAAGACCTTTCAATGAAAATAGAAGGGAGTGGCTAAAAGCAAGCACAGCGAGAGGTTGTGTCCGGGCTCCCCTGGGCTTGTCTGGATGGTGGGGAGTCTGGGAACTCATTGGGATTGGAACCATTGTCCCAGATAAGCAGGCAGAGTTTCTTGCACAGTGCAGGAGATCCAGGGCAGGGCTGCCGAGAAGTGCCCCCCTTGAATTCCAGGAGGGCAGGTGCTGGTGCTGCCTGATATCCCAGCAGATTCAGAGCTTCCCTCTCAAGAAGGCCTTGTGGTACCCCATGACCAAGGCCATCTTCTCTGTGAGCTGAGGCATGGATTGGGCTTCTGGCTTCCCACTTGCTGGATAGATAGGCTCTGAATGGAACCTCTCAAAACCTTTGTAAAATCTCTGTAGCAAGAATAACTGTGCCATTGTTCCCTCTCTACTGACCACATCTAGGATGCTGTAAGTCAGGGCTTGGAGGTTTCACAGTTCCTCACTTTAGAAAGGGAGTTATCTGTGTAGCCAGCTTAAAGCAGGAGATACTCCTGGCTTTGAAATCACTGCTGGTTTTCTGAGCTCGTGACGTTTTCCAGTGGTGCTTTGAGAATGCCTCTTTGACAACAGTCACTTTGAGGTGGTTGTTTTGATGTGGGATCATTCTGATGGGACTGTTCAACCTGATGCCTAAAAAAGAAAAAAGGCAACTCAGTACAAAGCCCAGCAGCCTATTCTGTCTCTGAAGAGGCCCAGGAAGTGGTGGGGCCAGGGAACAGGCTGTGAGTCTGGAAGGGGTGCAGCTGAGGTGGGGCCAGGCCCCAGCCAGACAAGGCGATTAGGATTGCCACAATTGCCTGTCCCAGAAAGGACACCAAGATCCTGAGCATGTCTGCTCGTGGCCTGGGAATGGCCTGTGTCTGGAAGGGATGACATCCTAAATTCTTTCTTCAAGTTAAAAGACCTAAGTGTGTGCCAGGGCAGCAGGGGGTGGTGGGGCTTGGGGGGTGGATATTTAAAACACAGCATCATCCTTTATTGCCAGCTCCAGGCTGCACAGGAAATCCTCAATTAGATGTGTAATTGTCGTCTCAGAATGGCTAATAATGTGCATACATTATAGTCAACATCACAAAAATCCCTTTGGTTTTGGGGACAGGGCTGGGCCCCCTTCACAAATGAGCCCAATTCTTACAGAACTTTTAAAAATTTGCAAATTTTTCCTGACTATAAAAGCAATATAAGCTACAGTAGATACTCATAAAAGTCTGATGGCAAAGACATAAGCAAGAACTCATTTTACCACTTGCATGGCAGCTTTTTATTTTTAAGTTGTTGCTGGGGCTTTATTTTATTCATTTATATGTGGTGCTGAGAATTGAACCCAGTGCCTCACAAGTGTGAGTCAAGTGCTCTACCACTGAACCACAACCCCAGCCCTTGCATGGTGGTGTGTTGAGATGGTTTCTAAAAGCCTTCAGATCAGATCTTCCTGTCCCGTCAGTGGTCCCATTCATTGTCCCATTTCATTCTCAGCAGAGCCCTGGGATGTAGGTGGGGCCTTACCTGGGGCCACTTGGGCTGAGAGGGAAACAGGTGTTCATGGCTGGCCAGCAGGCTGCAGGCTTCGCACTCACCTCCAGTGGCAGCTGTGGGTGTCCCAGATCCTGATGAGCCCCTGAGCTGTTCCTAAATTTGCTGTCTCAGACAGCAGGCCTGGCTGGGAACCTGACTGGGCATGGACTGTCTTCTGGAGAGAAGAGGGAAAGCAGTGTTTACAGCTTATTTAGTTTTATTGTTGTTAAATGTATGTTATATTACTATAACATTAAGCAGAACTATCATATATGAAGTAAACAGAACATGTCTTCTCTCTCCTCATCCTAATCCTGTCCCCTAGGGATGATTGTTCTAGATCACAGTGGGGTATGTCTTGTGTGTCTGAGTAGATTTGTATTCTTGTATACAGACATGTAGATATTCCCCCCTTACCCATGTTTCACCTTCCATAGTGTCAGTACTTGCCCATAGTCAACTGCTCTCTGAAAATATTAACTAGAAAGTTCCAAAAATAAACAATTCAGTTTTAAGTTGCACATCATTCTAAGCAGGATGAGGAAATCTCATGATGTCCTGCTCCATCTTGCTCAGGACATGAATCATCCCCTTGTCTAATGTATCCACACTGTATACACTGCTCACCAATTAGTTAAGAATTTGATTATCTGATTGACTGTCACAGTATTGTAGTGCTTGTGTTCAAGTAACCCTAATTTTATTTAACAGCAGCCCCAAACTTCCGAGTAGTGATGCCAGCTAATCAGATATGCCAAGGAGATAGTATAAAGTGATTCCTTTAAGTGAGAGGATGAGCATTCCCAATAAGGAAAGAAAAAATTATTTTCTGTGTTGCCAAGATCTGGAATGGAAGAATGAATCTGTGCAATTAATAGTTTTGCTTTCACACTTCAAACTGCATAGATTACAGCCATGATGTGTGATAAGTGCTTATTTATGGAAAAAACAAGCTATAGCGTTCGATACTATATAAGTAAGGTTCCAGGCATCCACTGAGGGTCTGGGAGCATATTCCATAGGGGCAGAGGGTATGACCACGCGCGCGCGTGCGCGCGCGCACACACACACACACACACACACACATATCCTGTTCTGCAGCTTGCCATTTCTACCCACCAGTGTCAGGTGTCCATGCCAATCTGTCACGTAGAGATTTAGCTCACTGTTGGGAACCATCTGAAAGCCTTCCTTTTCCCATCCCCGTTTCAGAGGGTCCCCTCTTCCCTTTTCCTTCCCTGTTCATGGGCACAGCTCCGATCTACTAAGTCAGACGCTTGGCAGGAATAGGCAGGCTCTGCGCTTAGCTGGAGTCAGGGGAGAATCCAGCCCTGGCAGCTGGCCTTGATGCCCTCCTGCTGTCCTGTGCTTCCACCCAGCCCCTGTGGCCCCTGGGCCACTGCTTCCTCAGCCCTTCCAGGACACTCTCCCTGGCCCTGGCTGCACCAGCCCTTCTGCCCACTCTCCCTGCTTGCACTGTGTGGGCTGTTCTGTTGTGGGTCCCTCCCCTAGCCAGTGAATACTGCGGTGAGTTTACACTTCTCTTGGTTGGCCAATGCTGATGCACCCTTCAACACCTGGCCTTGAAAACATGCAGTGAAAGTTGACCTGAGCAGAGCTCCTGGGTGGAACCGGTGCTGGCTCCCCATCCCCTGGCCCTGAAGTGGTGTTCTGATAGAGCAGGCTGGTGAGGGCTCCATGTCTACAGGTACATGGCCCTTCCTTCATCAGCAGATGGTGCTGTCCCTCTGGTCTACAGGGGACGCCCCTGGGCCATCCGTCCTTCCCTACATGCTTTAAGCCCAGATGTGCCTCTGACCCCTGCTCCCCTCCTTGCCTCTCCAGGATGCTGGTGGAGAGGTTCTCTGTGTCCCTGCAAGTCATCCCACCTGTGCATCCGGGTGAGACTGTGTTTCTGCCCAGGCGTCACCCCCTGCCCTGCATTCTGGACTCCTCACATCTAAAGCCACACAACCACCTTGAAGAACTGTTTCTCAGGTAAGTGTGTTGGTGGGGGCAAAGCCTCACCAGGCCCCTTCCCTCTAGAGCCCAGGGATAAGGGACACCCCAAAAGAGGTCATTCAGAGCCATGTTTTGATCAATGGCTGTGTGCTCTTTTAGGGATACCAGTGACATAGTCATGCCTGTCTACTTATAAAATTTATTAATTTAGCACAAACTATAAAAAATCTTCCACTGTTGCATAAACAATCTGTGAGTGGGGCGCAGCATACAGGGCCTGGGGTTTACGGTTCAGTCAGCCCTGGGACCAGTTTCTGGGCCATCCACAGCAGGGCCCCCTTATCCTTAGTGTCACATTCTGCAGTTTCAGTTACTTGTGGTCAACTGTGGTCTGAAAATATTATATGGAAAATTCCAGAAATAAAAAGTTCATTGATTTAAGTTGTGTCCCATTGTGAACAGCATGATGGAGTCTCAGGCCGTCCTGCTCTGCTCCAACTGCAGAGTGGATCCCCTCTTGCCCGGTGAATCCACACTGTGTTCCAGTTGCCCATGAGTGTCCTTGTAACTATCCCTGTCATCAGAGCTGCTGTTGCAGGGTCTCAGTGTGTTCAGGTGACCTCTGCTTCACAAGAGCAGCAATGCTGGGAGTTCAAACGAGCCCCGGGAACAGAGAAGCACTTCCTTTAAGTGAAAAGGTGAGAGTTCTTGATTTAAGGGAAGAAAAAAGTGATATGCTGTGGGTGCTGCAAGCAGAGGTAAACCAGACCTCCAGTCCAGGGAGCCAGGAAGCAGAACTCTGCTAGCTTTGCCATCACACCTCTACTTACAAAAATTTGGGCCATAGTGTGTGCTAAATGTTTAGTGAAGTTGGAAAAGGTACTAAATTGTAGGGTTTGGTACTATCTACCATTTTGGGCTTCCATTGGGGATCTTAGAACATGCCCCCCACAGGGAATGAGGGAGCACTGTATTTGCTGGAGACGTGGCACCTCCTTGGTCTGTGGGATGCCAACACAGAAATTTTTCCCTAGCCACGGGCACACCTGATAACAGGAGGAAGCTGTCTTGTTCCTCTCCTTTTGGGGAGTAAATGTATCCCTATTACACATAACCACCTACTAGATTGCTTTTTAAGAGGATTTTTAAATGATTTACCACAATAATGTTCAACACTTAGAGTTGTAAGAAAGAAAAAGTCCACGGGATTCAGTGCAATTGTAGTTTTCCAGGTACCCTGCTGGGTTGGACGACAAGGGAATGTAAAAAGGGCCACCATTGGCCACCTGTAAGGAGCACAGAAGTTGGACTGCTTCTGTGGTCTCTTAGGCCACATTAAGACTTAAACATAGGAATCTTACTCTCTTTTCCAGCCATGCAGGGCTTTCTTATGAATGTTAGTTCATTTTCCATTACAATAACTAAATACCTGAGGCTGGGTACTTATAAAGAAAAAAGCTCATAGTGGAGGCTGAAAGTCCAAACAGCATAGCAATAGTAGTGGTAAGAGCCCATAGTTGCATCATCTCATGGCAGATGGCACTGCATGGTAGGAGTTTGTGAGAGGGAGGGATCTCAGGCCCAGACTGGAAGCCAAAGAAAAAGTTCAGGGAAGGATCCACTAATGACCACTTGAGGCTCCACCTCTGAAACATCCCTACACCTCCTATCATCTCCATGTTGGGGACCAAGCTTCTAAAACTCGACCCTCTAGCATACACACTCACTGTGCTAATCACGGCATTAGGTTTATTTCATTAATTCTGAGTTCATCATATTTTGTAACATAAAGATTATTCTTAATATTTTGATTTTTCCTTTAAAAGTTTTTTTTTAATTTTTCTTAATGTTATTGTATTTTTTATACCTTTATTTTATTTATTTATTTTTACGTGGTGCTGAGAATTGAACCCAGTGCTTCATACATGCCAGGCAAGCACTTTACCACTGAGCCACAACTGCAGCCCCTCCTTTAAAAGTTTTTATCGTAGAAAATTGCAAACATATAAAAGTAGAGTGAACAGTGGCATTCACCTGTAATCCTAGCTACTTGGGAAAGTAAGGCAGGAGCATTGCAAGTTTGAAGTCAGACTAGGCAACTTAGACCCTGTCTCAAAATTTTTAAATTTTTTTTTAAAGAACTGGGGATATAGCTCAGTGGTAGAACCCTTGCCCAGTGAGGTCCTGGGTTCTATAAAATAAAATTTTATAAGGAAAATAAGAGTAGATTAGTGAAGAACATAACCTATCTCCATGTATCCGTCTGTCAATTCAGCACGGATCAGCTCAAAGCCAGTCTTTTTCCTTTCTGCTCCACCCAACAACACCATTCCCCCAGGATTACTTTCTAGGAAAATCTCAGACACACATAATTTAATCTGTAAATATTTCAGATTATGTCTCTAGAATATAGCACTCTACTTTTAGACGTAATTTTAATACTACTATTGCACCTAAAAATAGTAATTTCTTATCATTCGTATCAGTCAGTATTAAGATGTCAGGTGTCTTGCCAGGTGAAGTGATGCAAGTGTGTAATCCCAGCTGCTTGGGAGGCTGAGGCAGGAGGATAGCAAGTTCTAAGCCAGCCTCAGCAAATCTGTGAGGCCCTAAACAACTTAGTGAGACCCTATCTCAAAATAAAAAAGGGCTGGAGATGTAGCTCAGTAGTTAAGTGCCCCAAGTTCAATCCCTGGTACAAAAAAAAAAAAAAAAATTTTTGTTTTTCAGTTGTCTTTTTTTTTTTTTAATATATTTACTTTATTTATTTTTATGTGGTGCTAAAGACTGAACCCAGTACCTCACGTGTGAGGGGCAAACACTCTACCACTGAGCTTTAACCCCAGCGCCTTCAGTTGTCTTTTTTTTTTTTTTAATATTTTAAGGTTTATTTTTCAGTTTTCAGTGGACACAACATCTTTATTTCATTTTTTATGTGGTGCTGAGGATTGAACCCAGCTCCCCGTGCATGCCAGGCAAGCGGGATACCGCTTGAGCCACATCCCCAGCCCCCTTCAGTTGTCTTATCAATGATTTTATGTAGCATCTGAGCTGGCCCAGGCACTGCAGCAAACAGTGTAGTGCCGCTTTGCCCTGGTACCTGGACACCTTAACCATTTTCCTGGCTTTTGGACACACACATTATGAGCCACATGATGGGCATATTCTTTCACAGAAGCACTTGCCTGAAGGTCTAGAGTGTTGCTGGCAGCTGTGTGAGATTATTGGGTGTGCAAGAGCATTGGTCAGGGTTCACATTACGATCTGGAAAAAGGACCGAACTGATAAAAAAAAAAAAAAAACTGAAGGAAAAAGAAGAAGGAAGGGTAGTGGAGTTGGAGAAAGAAGAGATACAGACTCTAGGGCAGCGGAGAGAGGGAGGCTCCCTCCCTGCCTCAGCCCCGGGCTGTGCCCACAGCAGGTCTCCCGTCCTGGACTGGCTGGTGGACAGAAGTGTTGACAGATGAGCCCCATATGGAGTGGTGACCCACGATCAGCCAGTGCTGCCAAACAGGGCCAGGTGGCCTCCCAGCTTCCCTCCTCCCTCAGATATGCTAATGAGCCTCCAATCCTGTGGCTTTGGGAATCTGCACAGGGCTTCCTGGAGGAATGCCCTGCCCACTGTGTGACACTGGGATGTGACATTGTCGTGGCTCCCGTGGGGCAGTTGGCAAGGGCCACTTCCTGGAGGTCACCATTTAGCCTTGGGTCATCTTTCATTTCCTATTTATGCCAAAGACTTCAAGTTCAGACACAGAATGGGAAAGGTCCTAGTGACCAACAGGACCCTCTCATATTCAGCCAGAGGGTACCAGGTCTTGCAGTGCAGAGAGTTCACACTTTGTGAGCTGGCAGGAGATTTTATTTTCCTAGTTATACGCCTCTGCCTTTTCCAAACTTTCTACAATGAAGGTATAATTTTTATCATTGGAGGGAGAGAAAGTGTTATTTTTTTAAAATCACCTCTTGAAATAGATTCACTTCTCCTTACCCTTCTGTGAAGGGAGAAATATCTTTCTTTTCTCTGAATGAAGTGGGAAATGCCAGCACAGATCAAGCAAGCTGTTCACCTTGGGTCACAGAGCAGGTGCAGGTGGGCTGGGCAGCAGAGTGCAAGAGACCTCCCTGACTGTGGCCTGCACAGGTTTGTGTGGCTGAATGTGTGACCTTGGGTCACTCCCTGGAACCAAAGTAACATGTCCTAATGACAGCAGTTGGTGTCAGCCAATTCCAGGAGCTGAAGTTTTTCCTCCTTCCTTGAGAGCAATTCAAAAGCAAATCAGATTCTCCCTAGTGCAGAGCATCAGAGCAGAAATGAGCTCCACAGAAAGGGAGAGGTGGCCTGCCTGGCTGGCTTGCTCACAGGCTTTCCTTAGAGTCCACACATGTCCTCTGGGCACATCTGCCACTACTGGCATGAGGGTGGGCATGGGGCAGGGTGTTCCTGTGGGAAGACTTCAGCAGGCAGGAAAAAGCAGCAGGAGGGTGAGTCCAGTCTCCTCACCTCGGTGGCACTGCATGTACCTGCACCTTCCCGAGGCCCAGCAGCCCTGGTTCCTGTTCAGATTCGAGCACCTCCTCCTCCTGGAGGGGGCCACCAGGGTTGGAGCTGTGAGTAGCGATCCACCAGCTGTGGGCTGTGGACAGGACTCAGTCCTGCTGGCTGCAAATGCCCCTTGTTATGAATAAAGCAAGCTGGGCCGGTGTTGGGAGCCCTGGGCTTCTGACCAGGTAGCTCTCTTAGCTTTAAACAGAGGAAAGAAAGAAACAGAAGAGGGGTGCAGGAGAAGGCCGGCCCTGTTGTTCTTTGTATTCTGCTTAGGCATTTACTTAAACTTTCTTTTGAAAACCTGGCGAGCGCCCAGAAACCAATACTGTATAAATAACTGCCCTTGGTGTTTATCCTCCTGCCATCACTTGGGATTCGTGAGGCATTTGGAGACTGCCCACTGGGACTGGTGCCCATAAAATAGGCAAGGAGGTAGAAGCTGGAATAATCTTCCCTTGGACATTATCAGGATCATAAATTCCAAGGAGGCCCAGGCTCTGCTCCAACAGCTTGGTGTGCAGAACCAGGCTGGTCCCCCACTTGGTCCATGCTCGTCCTGAGGGCCTCCCCTTTGGGCCAATTTTCTCCCCTTTTTTCCTTCTGTTCCAGCAGGCGGTGATGGGGAGAGACATCTGCCTTCTGTCATTGCCATCATGGCTAGGGATTAGCAGTGCCCTGGCTATGGCTGGACACACAGCTGAGGCCCTCGTGGGAACCTCCCTTCACTGGGACCCTCTGGGGTGACAGCTGGGGCTTCACACTCAGCTGGGCCTGCATGCCATCTGCTGTCCCTCCCATTCTCCGCCAGGGTCCTTTGGCATTCTCAGGATAACTTTTGACCTCAGTGTTGGCAGAGGCACCCACAGGCCCCCAGCATCAGCATTTTTGTTGTGGAGATATGACACTGGCTTTCTCAAATCTGACAACTCCTGATTCTGTCACCCAAGATTCTTGAGATTCTGCTGTAGACACCTCCCACCTCTTCCCTTTTCCTCATCTCCCTGCTTGGATGCTGGCCTGGGGGGCCCCTTCTTC
Organism: Marmota marmota marmota; assembly: GCF_001458135.2. NCBI lineage: Eukaryota > Metazoa > Chordata > Mammalia > Rodentia > Sciuridae > Marmota > Marmota marmota. The sequence continues at coordinate 6,345,218 of NW_026000020.1, forward strand.
CTGCCCCAGAGGCAGGGCAGTGTGCACACAGGGTCAAGCCCAAGGTTACTTGTGCTGTGAAGGACTCCCTCCCTGGCCGGGTGCAGGGCTGTCTGGGTGGGCAGCACTCCCCTTGTGCTGAACAGGTGCCCCACTTGACTCTGGGGTCCAGCCTGTGTCTCATCTCGCTCCTCGTGATCTCGTGTACTTCTGGACCCAGAATTCCTTGAAAGCCATTTGTTCCAAGGCAGAGCCAGAATGTGCCTTTCCTGGCTGTCTAGTTTCTTATCTCACAGATGAAACCAAGCTCAACAGCAGTGAACTCAAAAGATCTGTCATTTCTCTGGCAGAAACTGCTCTGCAAGGCCTGTGTAGCAGAAGGAAGACTTTGCGACCCAAGAGATCACTCCCTCGGTGCAACAGTTGGAAATGTGTGGCCCAAACCAGCAGGGACTTGTACTGTTGGCTCCCTCTCCAAGAAACTGGCAGGGTACCCCCAGCCCACAGCAGGATACCAGAGCCAGAGTCTCCTCAAAGTTCTCCTCAAAGTGTCTCAATGTGTGGCCTCCGGCAGGGTTCTGCCAACATGCAGGTCCCTACAGACACCCCTCAGTATCAGCACTCAGGCTGTAGGGCCTGTGCTTATGCCGTACACTTTGGGGTCAGCTGGCCAAAGCACCCCTGTGACTGGGCACGTGGGGTAGCACAGAGCGTGCCCCAGCAGCCCTGGGTGCGCACGTGTTTGGGAGCCCTGAACTTCACGGCCACAGGAACAAAGCCTCTTTCTCCTCTGAACTTAAATGACTTTGAAAAAAAACATACAATTTGTAAATTGCCTGGACATCCTCAGGGAGACAGCATCTTGGCTCTGAGGGGAATCTTGGCTTTGGAGTGTTCTGTTCCTGGCAGATGAAAGCGTGACGTCCTTTTCCAAAGGGGTGGGGGCTGAGCGAGGATGGTTCTATCTCGGGTCATGACATTAAATGCTATCTGAGTGTGCTCTGCGTGGATCTGGCCACCAAAAAGAACAAACATAAAATCACTTTCTTGTTTTCCTGGAATCCACGTAGTCGTTGGGGGCATTATCTAGAAAGACAAAGTAATGGAGCAAGTATATAGCGAGTGGGAGCTCCTGCCCCGACCTGGCCTGCCTAGGGGTGACCAGGAGTTTGGGGAATGCACCAGAGTGCGGCCAGCCCCTCTAAATTGACCTCCAAAGCATCTGCCACCAGAGGACCTCTGGCCACATCAGGTACATCTGCCCATTCAGTGGAGACCAGAATCCTGTAGGTCAAGGTGATTTTCCAGGGCTCCTCTCCACATCAGCAATCTGGCTCTGAGGACTCCAGTTAAAGGGAGGGGCCTGGTGGGAAGGCACTGAACGTACTGGCAGGTCATGCCCTGATCCAGGGACAGGGAGTTTCTAAAGAATCCTCTGGGGAACCCTCACTTGGTATTTCCTTCCCAGAATTTCCCCATTCTGGGCCCCTCTCTGTTATTTTCCCATCCTCTCAGGTGTCCCCTTTGTGTTGGAAAAAAAAATACAAGATGGGGAGGAAATGCTCTGTGTAACTGGACCCGGAGGCCTGTGGGTAATCCTGCCTGTCCCCTGCAGCCCTGAGCCACAGGTGGAGAAGCCTGACTCCTCCGTTCTTGCCTCACCTCACCAAGATCCTTTCCCCACCCCTGGTAAATGCCTCAGTTTTCCCCTCCATCAAATGGAAAGGTTGGACTGTACTGCCCACTCCTGTGTTTAAAACAGTGAGGTGTATCCTTGGAAAACACTGGAGAAAGGCAAGTCGTTCTGATGATGGCGGTTGGGGGGTGGGGGCGAGGTGGTTTTCCAGACAGCACCTCGTGTCATGGACTCTAAAGCATGTGTCCCTAGTGTTCCAGCATGCCTCATGGCGTCCCAGCAAAGCTGGGACCAGAGTCTCCAAGACAGGTGCCCCTCAAGCCTCTGCTGCAGGAGTCTGCTGGGCCTGCATGGAGCCTCCCCTGACCTCGCCCCTCCATCTCCACAGCTCCCCAGTGGCACAACAGCTCTCCTTCCTGCACAATGGCCTCCTGAGCAACCTGTACCTGCACACCTCTGACTGCCCGGTGCCTCTGCTCCAGTGGCTGTTCCAGGTGAGTAACACAGACGTGCCACCAGGTGGCAGGAGCGCGGCAGCCTCGTGGCCCAGAGGCCAGCAGGCAGGAAGGACCAGCCACTTCAATTCGCCTTGCCGCGAGTGCTATGAGGCTGGTCCTGTCCAAGAGGGAAGAAGGTGATGGGCACGAGTCCTCACCTCACCTAACGTGACAATGCCAGGTTTGGGCCATGCAGGGACCCACCTGTCATGCAGAGCTGGCAACCTCCTGGGCTCCATACTGTCAGAGTGTGTGCCTCTCAGGGTGTCGTCTTTGCCACCAACCCTGCAGCACCTTTTGAATTCTGAGCCGAGGGTCCTTGAGGGAGGGGGCGTTGAGTGTCTGCGTATCCCACAGTGCAGTAGTAGGTGGCTGGGAAAGCCAGGAGCAGCTGCTGCCCCTGCTCCAATTCCTCCCTCCTGCTGGCTGCTGGGAGGTGTGGCCTCAGGGGAGCATGCATTCTGCCAGGGGCTTGGGACCTTCTCCCTGAGGGTCAGGGAGAAGTAGTAGAGCAACCTGGAGCCAACCCGGATCTGAATGCAGGGCATGAGGATGCTGCCTGGCCTTAGGCCCCACCCACAGCTGTCCCTGTCTGGGGATGGGCAGGTCACAAGTTCCAGCTGGTCCCAGTACTGCCAGTTGGAGCCTGGAGCCCAGCTGTAAATCAGAGCCACCATGAGGGTGGATTATTCAAGGAACGCCTCAGCCCGGTCAGCCTGGCCACCTTCCAGAAAGAGCTCTCGCTGCTGCTCTGGGGTCCTGCATGGTGCTCCTCCCTGCCTCCGAGGAGAAGGGTGCCAGCTCCTGGGGCCCTTGTGTGTGGCTGTTGCCCTCATCCCTAACCCAGGCCTGGGGGGATGGCGGATGAAGGGGAAGGAACAGTGTGGTCATTATTCTCTGACCCCGTCTGCGCAGCTTCTCTCTGCTCCTTGCACAGTATGTGACAGAGTGACAATTGGGCATTGGGAGACACAAAGAGACCCTCTAAGGCAGCACCCACAGAGGGTCCCTGTGTGGCCCCGACACCCTGTGGAGCACCCTCCCACAAGGCTCAGTCCTCACAAGGCTCTGAGCCCCCAGCCTCGGCCGGCCAGCTGGATGGAAGAGCCCTCCCTGCCTCTTCTCCTACCTCTGCTAGGCCAGGGTGGGGGCGTGTCGAGGACTCAGCCCTGTGGCCAACAGCTGAAGTGCAGGCTCTGGCACTGCCTTACGGGTGTCCCCTTGGTTGAATCACCTGGCATCAGCTCTGTGCATACACTGAGCCTATAGTCCCGTGTGGGGGTTAAATGAGTAAGTCCTACAGACCACCCTGCCCTGTGGACCCCCATGCTCTGCTTAGGGCCTGGGCGTCATCCACAAGAAGAAACCAAAGCCTCGTGTCTCCTCTGGACTGAAGCCCATCAGTGAGGGGCACACAGGACCTGGGAGCCTTCTGGGGGCACTCGGTACCTCCACACTCGTGCACTTTAGGAAAGGTTTCATCTGGGAGGGGCAGAGAACCCTGGGGGTTCCTTACAGAGATACAGGGGTAGTGGAATCCCAGGTCAGGGATGTGCTGGACCTCAGGAGGAGCTAGAGCCAGGGTCAGGGAAGGGCAGGATCCTAGGTCACTTTCTTCTCCTCCAGTTCCATGGCCAAGTAAGGCCAGGTCCTGTTCCCAAATTGGAATCCCCAGGAAGGAGAGTGTGCTTGGCCTAGGAGAAGCCAAGTGGCCTGTCCCTTCATAGGCAGTTGGATGAGTACAGTGGCAGCAGGGCTGGACTCGTGTGTATGTGAGCTCCATTCTGAGAACTAGGGGCTGGGATGGTCAGCTACTTCCTCTGTGCATTCAACTGCTTCCTGAGGACATCCTGAGTTCTCACGAGGACTCAGTCCTGTGCCTACCTCTTCCCCTTCCCAGGGCCTTCTGTTGGTGTCCTGTGGGCCCTCGTCACCAGGCTTTGGCCCCAGTGCTCTTGACCTCCATGGGCTCATCCCTGGGCCTCATGTGCATCTGCCAGCAGGCCTTCCAGGGAGTGGACAGAAGTAGGTAGCATTCACCCTTGGCAAGTTTATATTCTTATTGGGAGATGTTAAAACACTCAGTTCTGAAATAGTGAAAAGAAGGAAGGAAAGGAGGACGGCCGAGGCCAAGGCTCTGCGGCCGAGTTTCTGCAGGCTTTTTGGGCAGCTCTCCTGGGAACCCTACTGTGAGGGGGTACAGTGGCAGGCTGGCAGAGTGCTGAGCAGCAGGCAGTGAACTGCAGGAGAGATGCCTGACAGTCATAGTCCAAGGCTGCCTGAGACTAATGGCCATTTAGAGTTGTCCCAGTGGAGGCCAGGGGCCCAGCACTGGCCAGTTAGCAGATGCAGGCTGCCCTTGGAGAGGGGCGTGATCTTGGGTCAGGCACGTCCTCCAGAGTCACTGCCAGAGGACCTCAGCTCAGGGTCCTCTGGTCCTTGTGGGAACAAGAGTCTCAGTTCCCAGAGGAGAGCACCCACAGTGCCTGCCACAGCACTGAGCAGCCCTATGCAGGAGCCCAACCAGCCGAGGCCTGGCCTTGTCCCTGTGTCCCCAGACTGGATGGCACTCCATTGCTCATCTCCATGTCACACTCTCTCCATGGCCTAAATCCCTAGAACATGGCTCTTGGGCTCAAGGGGCATTCAAAAAAGGACCCCAGTGAGTTTGAGTTAGGGGGGCAACTACCCTTAGTTGTTCGAAGATCTGTGCCCAGTGCCCAGGACCAAGCCAGATAAGTTAAAGTGCTGACCTGGACATGATTTGAAGTCACAGCAGGGCCAACACTGTCATTAGACAGCTGACTGTGGCCAGTGCTTACAAGCCCTTTCTCTTCCCTTCCACTGGCTCCTGCCTTAGAGGGGACATGGCTGTGACTGCAGGGAATGAGGGCAAAAAGACCAAGACCCCACACAGGTCATGTGGAAGGAGATTTCAGGTCACATGCATGTACCCCTGGGCCTCAGTCCTCACATTCCTGCTTACTAGCCGCGTACCCTAGAGAAGCTGTTGATGTCTCTGAGAGTGATTTCCTCGTCTGTAAAGTGGCAATGACGACAGTATCCTCTACCACTTAAACTTGTGAGGACTAAGTGGCATTATTTAATATGAAGAACAGACTTTTGCTGCAGTTACTCCACAGGAATAACCTTTTTTCTTTCCCTAGCTGCTAACATGGCCTCCAGAAACTTCTTCAAGAGCCTTCGACCTCCTGTGGGATCTCAGTGTGGATGGGCTCTTCTGTCAGTCCGGTCAGTACTGGGATGCAGGGCGGAGCAGAGTAGCTGAGCTCTCAGGCTTGTGTAACACATGACTTTGGGTGTCCCTGAAGCCCAGTGGTGGGGACATTGCGTCACCCAAGGTGGAGACATCAGGCTCTTTGGCTCTGGCTCCAGCACTAGTAAAAAGCTGAGTTGACAGGCTTTTGGCACCTTGATCTGGTTTCAGATCCAGGTCACTATAGAAATCCAGGCTGACCTCACAGGCCCTGGGGGTCCTACAGCAGTCCAGGAAGCTGGGCTCAGACCAGGCAGGCCCCAGGTCTAAGGGGACACCTTACCTCCAAGGTCTTGCAAGGGTCCAAGTTTGCCTTGGAGGGTTCCAGGAGCATTGCCTCAAATCAGGGTGACCCCTGGGGCGGGGACGACCAAGGCAAGTGCCCCAAAGTGCCCCTCCACAGCCCTCCTCCACTGATAGGGCGTTCCTAGAGCCCTGGATTTCTCCAGGCTGCAGTGAGAGCCTCGGTTTGTGCCTCGATGGTGGCATTTGGGGGCGTATTTAGTTCAGAGTCCACAGAAACAGTGTCTTTGCTCCCTTCCCAGCTTGTCTGCCGTTGGTACCTGAACTTAGACACTTTGGCACCAAAAAATATTAAGTAACCAGTTGAAAGTTGCTTAAAGCAGATGGTGAGAGGGATTCACGGGTGCCCAGACCCTGCCTTTGCCCAGCCATAATCACCCACCTGCCTGCCAAAGCACGACCGTGCACGGCGTCTCAGGCCAAGATTGCAGCCTGGCACACTGTCAGCCCCAGCCCTGTGAGAGGTCTGTATTGTGCTTCTCTGCATTAGGAGGTGGCTGAGCTGGGGGCCATCTGTCAATTGGAGCATTTCAGCCGCCTCCGCCCCTCCCCCAGGGAAGCCTGACTGAAGTCTTCTGAAGAGCAGCAGTCTTCACCCTTTCCCTTTTCCTAACCTCTGCCCCTGCAGCCTGGGCTGCCCTTTGGGGCCCTGGGGCCGCCTCTGCGGCATGCCTGCCCTTTCAGGAACAGAGGCCTCCCTGTCCTGGCCCTCTCCCTGCAGAGGCAAGTGTCTCTTCCACAGAGGCGGGGACATCCCACTCTCCGTTGCCTCTTGTCCCATTTTCCCTGATTCACCCTCTGTCAGGAGCAGCCAGAAAGCAGCTCTTGAGCCCCTGTTCAGCTCACCCCTGCTCCTCCAACTCCAGAGCATTTCCTGTGGATATCACCTAAGAGCCGGATCTGGATTCTCTTCCCTTGCCCAATAGGATAAAGATTGGCCTAGAGAATTCCATGCCTAAGATTAGGATCATCAACAATTCAGGGCAAGTAGAGGCAGGGTCCACGGAATAACTCAGGTAGGGACCCGAGCAGAGATTTGCAGACTGATGGATATTCACTGCAGCATTGTTCATGAGAACTGAAAGGTGGAAGCAACCCACATGTCCATCAATGGGGGAACGGATAAAGCAAATACAGTATATGTGTGTACTGGAATATTATTCAACCTTTAAAAGGAAGAATATTCTGTCACATGCTACAGTGTGGATGAGCCTTGAAAACCTTGTGCTAACTGAAATAAGCCATTCTTAAAAGGCCAAGTGCCTCTTCCTCTTCCTCTTACTCCACTCACATGAGGTCCCTGGAGCAGTCAAATTCTAGAGACAGGATGTGAAATGGAGGCTGCCTGGGGCCAAAAGAGGGAGATGGGAATTGTTAAGTAGATGCAGAACTCCAGTTGGGAAGATGATCATGATGGCTTCCTGCCAGCGTCAGTGTCCCAAACCCTGTCACACCACATGCTTAGAAATGGTGGAGGTACCGTCAGCCGTAGGGCTCGAAACCAGGATCTTGCCCATGCTAAGCACACGGCCCTCCTCTGAGAGGCAGCTCCAGCCCAGGGAGCATCTCTAAGGGGTGGTTAGGTCCAGGATGGGTGCAGGGGAAAGTCCTGCTCCTCAGGACTTGCCCACAGCGGGGTGTCTGCGGGGCTGCCTCTCCCTCTATTGTACTGTGTGTGGGAGCATGCGCACGTGTGTGTCTTCAAGTCAGCCTGACTTTTCTCATGTAAAATTCTCTCCTTGTCTGTGGTTTGTCGCGGCTGTCATGGGAGACTCTTATGCAAGCGCTTATGTCTCAACCTATTTCCTGAGTCAGGGAGAGCTGATGGGCGCAGGATAGACCTGGGACCAACCTTCAGAGCAGTTACTGTCGGGGATCTGCTGCAGTGCCAGGCTGAGGGCCTGGGTGTCCCGTGGTGCAGTAGTGCAAGGGGTGGTGTGGGGACCAGGTTCCTGGTTGAGAAGTGGCCCGCTTCACTGGTGCTGAGGTCTGGGTGAGTCAGAGAACGAGCGTTCCAGGTGCTGTTCCTCACAGCCATTTATTCGGCAGAGGTGCGCTGAGGGTCTCCTGTGTGCGGGCACCTTGCTGGACGCAGAGGGAGATCAAGGAGTGAAGGAGACATGACTACTGTCCTGGCACAGCACGGTCCAGTGGGATGGCATGAAACAAGCTACTCAGGAGGGTGGGCACGTGACTTCCAGCTGGTGGGGTTGGTGCGTGGAGTGGCAGGAATCAGGACATGCCTTGTAAAAGAGGGGTGCCAGAGCTGTGGCTGGAGAGACACAGGAGGTAGGGATGGTAAACCCGCTTGCCTGCGGGAGTGCAAAGGCAAGAGAGCTCTTCCATGTCAAAAGAGGCTGTCTGCACCGGTATTGGTACAGATGAGTGTGGATCTGGCATCACCAGATCTTTCCGTTTTCAAGAGAAGTTATGTTTTAGTGAGGATCTGTTTTGCCTCTCAGTAACAAACTCCTGATGAAGGTAGTGCTTATCACACATGATAGTAGGTGGGGGTGGGGTCCATGATGTGTTCAACAGATCCATAGCATCAGGCTCAGGCCTATGTGTCCACCCCTTCCACCACTTCCCCTCAGGGCTGCAAAATAGCTGCCATGGCCCCAAGCATCATTTTGTTCCTGAGACAACAGTATTCAAGGTAGAAATGAGGTTATCATTTTGCATACCTTTTTCTTTTTATCAGGACATTCTTTCCATTTTGTTTCATTAGCTTGTGACAGAACTGGGTCACAAGCTTTAAAAGATATTTCCCATATTTTCCAACTGTTGATGCATTTGAATATCCTGGCTCTATCTGAAGAATTTTCATCCTCAGGAATCCTGCCCCTCCAGGGCAGAACCCAAGGAACTCGATTTTCCAGCCTCCTTTCGGATATATGAAGGTTTAGCTTTTGAATTAATCCCCGAACAGTACAATGTAGCAGTTACATACATGGCATGACATTGTGTTAGATGTTGTAAGTAATTTGCAGATGATTTAAGGAATACTGGAGAATGTGCTTAGTTTATATACAAATACTATGCCATCTTACATAAAGATTTGAGCATTCTTAGACCTGCAGAAAGTACTAGAATCAGTTCCCCTAGACAGAAAGGGGTAGTTATATTTTCTTGAGCAACTCAAACATAGTTATAACAGCTCCTTCACATCCTTTGTCCATCATTCTAATGTCCGGTGGTGGTGGTTGTTTTTGGTACTGGGGATTGAACCCAGAGGTGCTCTACCAATGAGCTACATTCCCAGTCCCTTTTTATTTATTTTGAAGCAGGCACTTCCTGTGTTGCTGATGCTGGCCTCGAACTTGTAATCCTTCTGCCTCAGCCTCCCAAATAGCTGGAATTACCGGAGTGTACCACCACACCTAGCAACATTTAGGTCACTTAAATCATCAGGTGGAAAACTCAGAATAAAAGTAAACCTTTCTTTAGAATGACTAAAGAAATCATCCCAAATCCTGGACTCTGAGATCTTTCTCCTAGATCTCTTCAGGTACTTTCCAGAAATGCTCATGTAGAAATGCTTCCAGATTGCAACTTGTCTTCCCTACCTACCCTAGAGTACTCACTGGGGCCCGTGCAAGTGAGGGGCCTAAGCCTTGGCTTAATTAGCTTTATGGTAAACTGGCCACTGGTGTGTAATAAACCTGATTTCTGCTGAAATGGTCAGGGCCTGTTTCTGTTGCTTGTGGCTCAGAGCTTGGACTTCTGCAGTAGTCACTCTTATCCCAATCTCTGTGGAAGCAGATGGAATGGCTCTTCAACTGGGGTGGACTCACTCTCCTCGCCCTGAGCCGACGCCGGCACAAAACTGGGGTTCCCATGCAGGGAAGGAGTGCATATGGCTCTTGGACCAGCAGCCCGCAGAATATGCCACAGCTAAATACAGATGTTGATGTGAAATCTCCTCTTAGAACTAGATGACTTAAAGAGAAGAGAAGCAGGAGGAGGGGGCTTCCTCACAAGGGCAGAGTGGGGCGGGGTGCAGCAGAGGGAGCGCCCAGTGAACCTGTGCTCCAGATGAGCAAGGTCCTACCAAACACCACCACCAAACAAACTAGCTGAAAGATCTCCGGAGAGAACACAGGGGCCACTGAGGCACAGGGAAGCTTTAATAATATTTGACGAGACCAGAGTGGAATTGTGGGGGTTTCCCCCCCCACGTACTACACAGTTAATCCTTTTATAGTGCGTAATTTTGTGGTTCTTAGTACATTCACAGAGTTCAACTGTCACTGCTGTCTAATTCCAGAACATTCTCATGACCCCCCCAAAGTAACTCGTTCCCATCAGCAGCCCCTGCCCATGATTCCCTTCTTCCCCAGCTCCTGGCAGCCTTGGTCCACCTTCTGTCTCTGTGGATTTGCCTCTTCTGGATATTTCCCATAGAGGGAATCTTGGAGTGTGCACTTTTGGTATCCTGCCCCTTTCCCAACCAGGTGTGTTCAAGGTCCATGCAGGTCCCAGCACTCCATTCCTCTCCGGGCTGACTATGGTTCCATTGCACAGGTGACCACATTGTGCGGATCTGCTCAACAGATGACAGACACGTGGGGTGTTTCCCCTTTTGGTGATTGTGAGTTTATGAGCACCTGCATGCAGGTGTTTGGGCATATGGTTTCAATTTGGTCCAGTCTAGTCTCAGGAGAAGAATTGTGGGATCACATAGTAGCTCATCGTTTAACCTTTGATCATCCCCAGGCTGATTTCCAAAGTGGCCGTATCATTTGACATTCCCACAGCACGCTTGGGGGTTCCAGTTTTTCCTCACAGATATTTTCTGTCATCCATCTTTTTGAAAGTTCTCACCCTACAGGGTGTGAAGTGCTGTCTCAGTGGTTTGGAGTTTCATTTCCACACTGACGAGTTGAGCGTCTTTTCATGTGCTCATTAGCTATTTTATTTTACTTTTAGACAGGGAGTGGCTAAGTGGCTGAGGCTGGCCTTGAACTTGGGATCCTCTTGCCTCAGACTCCCAAATAGCTGGGATTGATTCCAGGCATGAGCCACCATCCCTGTTTCCTGGGTTTTTCGTTGACTTGCAGGAGTTCTGTGTGTATTCTGGATACTGACCCATACCAAATACATGACTTCCAAATAGTTTCCCTCATTCTGTGGGTTGTCTTTTTACTGCCTTGATAATATCTTTTGATGCACAAAAATCTTTTAATTTTGATGAAGTCCAGTTTATCTAGTTTCTTTCTTCTGTGGCCTGTGTTTCTGGCATCAAACTTAAAGACATCATTGCCCAATCCTAGCTCATCAAGATTTTTGTCTGTTTTCTTTCAAGTTTCCTTGTTTTAGCTCATCAGTTTGGGTCTGTGAGCATTTTGAGTTCATTTTTCCTCACAATGTGAGCTGGGAGTCCAGATTCATTATTTTGCATTTGGATATTTAGTTGTCCTACCACCACTTATTCAAGAAAGTCTTCTTTCTCCCAGAAAGAAAGATCTCGGAGCCCCTGTTGAAAAACAATTGACCATAAATGTGAGGGTTTATTTCTAGACCCTCAGTTCCCTTCCATTTGTATGCCTGTCCTTTTGCCAGTACCAAACATTCCTGATTGCCGTGGCTTATTGTAAGTTTTGAAATTGGGAAGTCTGAGTCTTCCAGCTATTCTTTTAAAAGCTGCTTGGCTGTGCTGGATATTGTGCATTTCTGTATGAATTGCAGGATCAGCTTGTTCATTTCTGTAGCTGGAGTTTTGATATTGGTTGTCCTGTATCTGTAGACAACTCTGGTGATATTGCCATCTGTCTCAGTTCATTTTGTGCTGCTGTGACAGAATTTCACAGATTAGGGAGTTATCAACAGAAGAAGCTTATTCGGTTCACAGTTCTGGAGGCTGGGAAGTCCCGGATCGAGGGACCACCTCTGGCTGCAGCCTAACTTGGTGGAAGATTCATGTGGTGAGAGTGTGTGCAAGAGGGAAAGAGACCAGATTTGTGCTTTCCTCAGGAACCCATTCCTGAGATGACTGACCCTGCCCACAGTAGCAGCGCTGCCTTCATGAGGAGTCTTGCCTCTTAAGGCTCTGCCTCTCAGCATGGGCCTTGAGGATAGGTTTCCGACACATGGACTTTAGGGGTACATATTGGAACCATAGAACCATCTTAATAATATTTAGCCTTGTAGTCCATAAACATGGGATGTCTTTCCATTTATATAGATTGTCTTTAATTTCTTTCAACAGTTCTTTGTAGTTTTCAGTATGCATGTGTTACAGTTCTTAGATTTATTCCTGGATAGTTGATTGCTTTGATGCTATTATAGATGGGATTATTTTCTTAATTTCTTTCCAGGTTGTTCATTGCCAGTGTGTGAAAGCACAACAGGTTTTTGCATACTGACTTTGCATCCTGAAACCTTGCCGGACTGGTTTATTGATTGACTCCAATAGTTTTATTTGTGTGGAGGGTAGCATTTGATTTTGAAACCAAACATATTCTTGGGCAGTTAACTGCTTGAGAGAAATCGCCTCATGTTTTTTTAACAAACATAGAGCTGCTGACCCTGAGTTGGAGCAGTGCCCTGGGAGCCTGTGGCAAGGACCAAACACAGGGAGATGCTCCTGTTGGCCTCGGAGACACCGCCTGGCCTGTCCCCCACTCCGTCCTGGGCCTTTGGTATCTGTGGAGGAGGAAAGGGATACAGGTCACAGACTGACTCTGCCAGAACATTCTTTGGATACTCTGAAAGTGGGCGAGAAGTTCAGCTCTGAGAATGAATTTGTTTCATTCTCCTTAGCAAGGTCTTGGGATGCTTTGTTCTTCGTCCCTTGGTCCCCACGCTTTTCCCTTGGCCCCTGGAGTTCCAGTACCCTCATCTGGGGCTCTGGGCTGACTTGCCAGTCTTGCAGTTCTGTTGCTAGATTTCTCCCCATCTCCTCTCCTCCTTGGTGCTCTTCGAGTAGCGCTGGCCTGCTCTTGTCATCGGGTCTTTGCCAGTACCCCACAGTGTGGTCGGTGCTGCTCACTGACCGCGGCTGCAGCCTCCATCATCTCCTACTTGGCTGGGAATTTTTATCAGAAATGGAGGTTGTGATATTGAGATGATAAAATCATTTTTCTTCTTTAGTTTCTTAATATACTGAGTTAGATCAATTGATTTTTGACCGTTTATTCACTTATTTTTGCATTCTGGAACAAATCCCACTTGGTCATGTCATGCTAATGCTAATTTTTTTGTGTATTCAGTTTGCTTAATTTTGTAGAAATTTCTGCATTTAAGCTCATGAAGGATATTAATCTGTAATTTCCTCTTTCTGGTTTTGGTATCAGCGTAATGCTGACTTAGTAGACTGGGATGAGAACAGATACTTCCTTTTCAATTTTCTGATAGCATTTCTGTAGAACTAGTATTATTTCTTCCTTAACTGATTGATTCAAATTAGTCAATGATTTGATTTTAGTTAGGGATTTGAGTTTTCTTTGAGGGGAATTTCCTTTGGTACCAGGAATTGAACCCAGGGGAACTTTACCACTGAGCCACATCCCCAGCCCTCTGTATTTTTTATTTTGAGACAGAGTCTCACTGAGTTGCTTAGGGCCTGAGTTGCTGAGGCTGGCCTTGAATTTGCAATCCTTCTGCCTCATCCTCCTGTGTCACTGGGATTACAGGCAAGGGCCACCATGCCTGGCTTTTTAGTTTTTTTTAAGTATAAGTCATATAATATACATCTAGCACATTCAACTCTTAGCATGTTTTTATAGTTTTATCATCAATCAAAAACATTTCAAGGCCAGCCAAGCATTCTGGGATTTGAACTCTAGGGTGACTCATGAATTTTTGAGCAGAGACATCCCATGGGAATGAGAGGATGTGTCATTGGTGACGACATAGGCTGGGGAAGATGGGGAAGAGACAGGACTCATGGCAGTCACCCCCTGGGAACCCCAGCAGCTTGGAGCCACAGGGAGACTCAGAGCCAGTGCTGACCCTCAAGAGTGTTCAGGGTTGGAGGAAATGACGGGTTGATGTGCCTGATCTGTGTGCAGAAGATAACAGCTGTTATCAGATCAGAAGTCTATTCTCTCTGAATCAGAAATCATTACATCAGCCACAGGAGCTAGCACAAACCTTCCATGTACTCTCTATACTTCTTAATTTCTGTCATTCTTGGGGCTGGGGTTGTGGCTCAGCAGTAGAATGCTCGCCTAGCACTTGCAAGGCCCTGGGTTGGATCCTCAACACCAAATAAAAATAAATAAATAAAATAAAGGCATTGTGTCCAGCTATAACTAAAAAATAAATATTAAAAAAAATCTGTTGTTCTGCTTTGGCTATTCTATATCAGCCTATTCTCACACAGTTGGTTTTTTGTTTCTTTTTGGTTTTGGAGAAGGCTTTTTTTTTTTTTAATTTTATTTTTATTTATTTTTTATACTGGGGATTGAACCCAGGGGTGTTTAACCACTGAGCCACATCCCCAGCTCTTTTTATGTTTTATTTTGAGACAGGGTCTCACTAAGTTGCTCGGGTCCTTACTAAGTTGCTGAGGCTGGCCTTGAACCATCCTCCTGCCTCAGCCTCCCAAGCCTCTGGGATCACAGGTGTGCACCACCATGTCAGCTGGAGAAGGTTTCAGATAGCCCAAGTCCATCCATCTGCACATCTGGTGGACACTCTGTGCTCGCCACTATCTTATAGGAGGCATCCTCACCTCACTGCGTCTGCCTGGCTCACGTGGTCAGGGAAGCCTCCCGCAGGGGTGGCAGGAAGTGTGCCATTCAGAGGCTCCTGGGTGGAGGCCCCACATGTGGACAGCTGCCCCTGGGGCTGCTTGACACCCTCATCAGCAGATGGCACCTTCCTGGTGCTGGAGTGAGGGTTACCCACACGTGGAGCACTTATGTGAACGCTCTGTTCACACACAGGCCTCTCTCGGGTTCCCCAGGGCCAGTTCCATGGTCCAGGCCCAGGCCAGCTGGGATCCAGGTCTGCCACCCCGGCTGCACTCCTAATCCCCTGTTGCTACCGTGAGAACGTCGTGTAGACCCAAAGGGGTAGGAAAACACTTGGAGGACCACCCAGGAGACCCCTTGGCTGGGCTCCCTGGGCACTGTCATTCACATGGCCTGGCCCTTTCAAAGTGTGAAATTAGAATTCAGTGATCAAAGTAACTCACTTCATCATTGATCTTTGTCTTTAAAACATTATTATCAGATATGATATTAAAAATGACTTAATGCAAAATAATAGCTAACATTCAAGAGAGTTTAATTTGATCTTTTTCCAACAAGTAGATACAATTGTGACTCCATTTTACAGATAATCAGGGCCTGGAAAGCAGAAGAAATGCTTGTGAGCTCCACGCCATTTGCGTGATGCACACTGTTTCTTGCGTGGTCACCCACCTGTCCAGCTCATCAGACCCCACACTTTCTCTCACTGTCTGTGCTCAGCCTCACTGCCTCTGTGCTCATTCCTCCTGCCTCAGGGCCTGTGCATGTACATACTGAAGGACTCCTCTACCTATGAAGCTGCTCTCTTCCCTCCCCATAGCAGCAACTTGTCTTTTGCCTTCTTAACCCCATCTCTTTCTCTAGATCACTGGGCTCCTCCACAGGGCCTGCCCAGGCCCCTTTCTTCTACTCTCAGATTCCACCTTCCGCCCTCTGTGGCCCAAGTTGCAGTTGATATGTGCATCCTATGATTGAAGTTGCCTTGTCTACGGCCATACCACCCTGAACGCGCCCGATCTCGTCTGATTGAAGTTGCCTCTCCCTGGGACTGTGAGCTCCAGGGCAGGGAGCATGTCTCTGTGGGGTTTGGAGTTCTGACCTTCTGTTGGGTTCCTGGCAGTGATATGAGCCAGGCGCACTACAGGACTCGGCAGTTATTATTTGAAGGAGTGAGGGACAGAGCATTGTTTGCCTGCAGCAGACATCAGCTGCTCCTGTCCTATGTGGATCGTCGGAGAGGAACTGTGTGAGCTGGCCAAGCTTGGATGTGCAGTCTGGTCTTCCCAGGGCAGGGTGTGAGCCTGCTGGTCTATGGGGCAGTCACTCCTGCTTTACCCCAGCTCAGTGCCTGTGGAGCATTCAACTCCCAGCACCAGGAGTTCTAGAAAACTTGTAAGTGCTCCTGATGCCCACCTAGGGCTGAGAAGAGCCGCAGGGTATGAGTCTGGCCCAGGGCACAGACCTCTCACAGGGGTGTGAGAGTGACAGGCAATAACAGGCGCTTATCTCATCTCTTTCGCTCAAGACTCTCAATACACCTTTTGAAATGAGAGGGAGAGGCCTGGTGGCACATGCCTATAATCCCAGTGACTCAGGAGGCTGAGTCAGGAGGAGCACAAGTTCAAAGCCAGCCTCAGCAAATTCATGTGACTTGAACTTTTTATTTTATTTTGGTACTGGGAGTTGAACTCAGGGACTTCACCACTGAGCTACATCCTCAGACCCTTTTCATGTATTGTTTTGAGACAGGGTCTCCCTAATTTGCTTATGGCCCCCACTAAGTTGCTGAGGCTGGCCTCCAACTTGCAGTCCCTCTGCCTCAGCCTCCTGGATCACAGGTGTGCATCACCGTGCCTATCTGGAGAGCACTTCATTTTTTGGGGGGGGGTGGATATACCAGAAATTGAACCTAGGGGCACTCAGCTACGAAGCCACATCCCCAGCCCTATGTTGTATTTTATTTAGAGACAGGGTCTCACTGAGTTTGCTTAGCATCTTGCTGTTGCTGAGGCTGGCTTTGAACTTGCCATCCTCCTGCCTCAGCCTCTGGAGCCACTGGAGTTACAGGTGTGCGCCACCGCACCCAGCTAGAGAGCGCTTCTGATATGACCTTTAGACCCCGAAGAGAGGGTGCTGGTAGCTCCTCCAGGACTCAGCTTCCAGCCATGGCAATTTTTAACTGTGGCTGAGCTTTACAAAGTACTGATGCCAGGTCCTGTCCTCTGAGATGGTTCCAAGGCGCAGCCTGCCTGGGTTTTAAAACCTCCCCAGGTGACGCTGATGAGCAGCTGGGACTTGGAACCCCTGGGCTCCCAGGCCATGGACAGTTGGTCTCAGGTGCAAAGCCTGGAGCTCTGGGCATGGGAGGGTGCTGAGGTCGGCTCCATGAATTGACGCCCACCCTACCAGCCTCATCACCTGCCAGAGCGCATAAGCATGTCCTGCGTGTTGTTCCAGAGGGAGGACCACAGCTTTCCTTAGCTCAGCGGGACCTGAGCTTGGCTGTGGTATTTGAATCACTTGGGAATTTTTTTTTAATTCCAAAACCTAGGCCACACGTAATCAAGCCAGGCTGGGAGTGGCGCACAGATAGCAGTCATGTCTGCTCCCCAGGTGATCCCAGAACATGGCTGGTTCTCAGCTGGATCCTTGATTCCTGAGCACAAGAGCACGAAGGCCACTGTTCCTTGCCCTGCCAGCGTCTGCTCCTCCCCCAAGGCACTGTGTGGGGTGGCCTCTTCTGTCGCTTTGCAGGCCTCTGCATGCCAGGCAGGTGCCCACCACTGAACTTCATCCCCAGCCCTTTTTACATTTTAAAACAGGATCTCACTGAGTTGCTTAGGACCTCCTTAAGTTGTTGAGTCTGGCCTTGAACTTGTGATCCTCCTGCCTCAGCCTTCCTAGCCGCTGGGATTACAGGCAGGCACCACCGCACCTGGCAGCAGCCTTTATTTTTCGAGAATAGTTTTCAGCTTACAGATGAATGGATAAGAAAGTACATAGAGTTCTCATGACCCCCTCTGCCCCCACCCACAGTGTCCCCTGTTGTCAGCATCTTATGTTAGTGTGAATATTTGTTATCATTGATGGACAATATTAATGTCACTATTAACTAAAATCTGTGGCTTAAATTAGGTTGTGCAGTTTTGTGGGTTTTAACAAATGTCCTGACATGTGTCCCTCATTCCTGTATCATACAGAAGTTTCATTACCCTAAAAGTGTCCTTGGGTTCTCCCCACGCATCTCATATATACCCCCACCCAGTCCTTGGCAGCCACAGCGTTTTTTAAGTTTCTGCATGGTTCTCTTTTCTGGAATGTCCCACTGTTGGAACTGTGCAGTGTGTAGCTTCTCAAGCAGCTTCTTTCACTCAACAAGAGCATTTCAAGTCCCTCCTTGGCTTTCTGTGTCTTCATAGATCATTTCCTTTTTCCATTTTCTGTTTTTGGTCCTGGGATTGAATCCAGGGTCACTCTACACCAAGCTGCATCCCCAGCCCTTTTTAAAATGTATTTTGAGATAGAGTCTTACTAAGTTGTTGAGGCTGGCCTTGAATTCTTGTGATCCTCCTTGCCTCAGCCTCCTGAGTAGCTGGGATTACAGGTGTGCACCACTGTACCCGGCTCTCATTTTTTTTATTATTGCTGAATAATATCTGATGCCATAATTTGTTCACTATTGAAAGTCATCCTGGTTACTTCCAATTTTTGATCATTACAAATAAAATTGCTATAAACATTCATGTGCAGCTGGGCACGGTGGCATACACCTGTCATCCCAACAACTCAGGAGGCTAAAGCCAGGAGGATTGCAAGTTCAAAGCCAGCCTCAGCAATTTAGTGAGGCCCTAAACAACTGAGTGAGACCCTGTCTCAAAATAACAAAGGACTGGAGATGTGGCTCAGTGGTTAAGCACCCCTGGGTTCAATCCCCAGCACTCCCCAACCCCTGAAAAAAAAAATTTGTGCAGATTTTTTATGGACCTAAGTTTTCAGGGGCAGTTGCCAGGGTTTATGGTAAGAGCGTGTTTAGCTTTCTGAGAAGCTGCCAGGCTGTCTGCAAAGTGTATGGACCAGTAGACATTTCCACCAGCGATGAAAGAAAATTTTCATCGCTTTCCATCCTTGCCTGCATTTGGTGTTTTCTGTTTCATTTTATTCCAGAGATGAGTTATAGTCCAAAAATCTGAGGCTCACAAATGCACAGTGAGAGAACTGGAGTCGACTGTCCATTCAGGAAACTGCTGGCAAACTCTTTGGTTGTGTCTAAATCTGTCTCAAATTCTTGCTTTCTGAACTTGGGAAGGTGGTTTGGTACTAAGTCCCAGGTCACACAGAGGGGCCTTGCATCCATATAAATAATCCAGGAATGCATACTTTAGGTGGCAAAGTGGAAAATTGTTGCCTGGAGTTGAGATGTGATAGCTGGGCCTCCAGCAGCCGTCCTGGACCATGGGATGACCTGGAGCACAGGAGGCACATGCCAAGATGGCAGAGCAGAGAGATGGGCACCAAGATCCTGCAGGCGCAGTCCTGTTCCTGCACCAAGTGTGGTCTACCCCACTGCAGGCCTCTTTTTTAATCACAAAGACATAAAATCCTAGTCTCTTTAAACCCCAGTGGGTTTTGCTTTTTATTTTGTTCTTTGGCTCTGTGTAGCCTAACCTAATTCCAGCAGGTGTGAGTTGTGCCGGTCGGTGCAGTGCATCTCTATCCTGCACACTGGGGCCTCCAAGACTTACGGTGTCAGATGACACAGGCAGTGGTGTGAGTTACAGAGGCCAGGAGAGAGGAGAGGTGGCCTCCCCTGGTACACTGTCTCAGGAACAGACAGGCCAGGGCCTCCAGGATGGGGGTGGAGTGTAGGGTGGGTAACAGCAGAGCAGGGCACAAAGGGAGGGCCTGAGGCTCAGGGTGAGTGGGAAGACTAGGGGAAATCAAGACCCTGTGGAGCTAGTAGTAGGACAGAGAGGAAACAGAACCCATTCTGAAAGAATGTAGGTTTGGGGCTTGAAAAGGAGGGGAGAGACCAAGAACGGGGACCAGTTCAGGATTCATAAGCATCCCCCTGGAAGAACTGGCTTGGTGTCGGGAAGGACACGGTGCCCTGTGCTGCCCTGACACTGAAGGTCAGGTGGTGGAGTGTATGTGGCTTTAAAACCCAGACTCGCTAGCCAGCTGGTGAATCTGCTTACCTGCAAGTGTTTCTGCAGAAATTTTAGAAACAGCTGTCAATAGTGAGGCCATGTAACGAGTCGTAAGGACACTGAAGTCATTAAGGTCATTAAGGTACCTGAAAATGGCTACAACAAATAGTGGGGAGGGGGGGAGAACCCAGAGTTGAAACCAGGTATGGTGGCATGCACCTGTAGTTCAGCAGTTCAGGAGGCTGAGGCAAGTAAGTCTTGGAGGCCCCAGAGTGCAGGATAGAGATGCACTGCACCGACCGGCACAACTCACACCTGCTGGAATTAGGTTAGGCTACACAGAGCCAAAGAACAAAATAAAAAGCAAAACCCACTGGGGTTTAAAGAGACTAGGATTTTATGTCTTTGTGATAGGAGGATTGAGAGTTCAAAGCCAGCCTCTGCAATTTAGTGAGGCCCTAAGCAAGATCTTGTTTCTAAATAAAATTTTTAAAGGATGGGGATATGGCTCAGCGATCAAGCATCCCTGAGTCAATCCTTGGAACCAAATCAAAAAACAAACAGACTCGAGGGCTGGGGTGAAGCTCGTCGGTAGAGCACCTGCAGCTCGGGTGAGGCCCTGGTTCTGTCCCTAACATCGCACACACACACGACTAAATTACAAAGGGCTTGGTGCAGGTCTGCCTTCTCATTGAGGACATAGATCCTCAGACCTTCTGCTTCCCTTTGCCCTTCACCTTTGCTTGTCCCCCTCACCCCTCCTCCACCTCCCTCAGCACCTGCATGCAACCCCTGGCCTCCGTCTGGTCTGTGAGGCTCTTTCTCCTGTCTACAGCCTTGTCACCCGCATCCCTCGGGAGGCCTGCTCCAGTGTCCCCCTGCCCCCAGGCCATCTTGGCCAGAATGTGCCTGAGATGTACGTGTGTGGTGTGTCCCTCACTGACCCTGTCACCTCTCCTCTCTGCTGGGTCCCAGAAGGACTAGAACAGCTCCCGAGTTCAGTTCCCATTTGGGAGTGAATAAACATTTTATTTTATTTTTTTAAATATTTCTTTTAGTTGTCAATGGACCTTTATTTATTTAAATGTGGTGCTGAGAATCGAAACCCGTGCCTCACACATGCTAGGCAAGCGCTCTACCACTGAGCTACAGCCCCAGCCCCCGCCCCGCAATAAACATCTTAAATGAAACTAAAGCTCACTGACCAAGTGTCAATTTAAGTACAAAGGTGCTGCGGGAAGTTCAGGAATTAGAGTTGTGATATGAAATACAGTTAAGGCCTCCGGTGACTGCTATGAGCCCCTGACCCCGGGAGGATCAGGACTCAGTCTGGAGGCCAGCCCCCTATCCTCCAGGAACCAGCCCCTTCCCCGCATAAGGGCAATGGGGGACCAGGGACGTAGCTCAGTGGTAGAGCACTTGCCTCACATGGCAAACCCTGGATTCAGTCCCCAGCACTGCAAAAAAAAAAAAATGAAAAAGTGATGGAAACCTTCCCTCCTCCTGTCAGGGGTGGCCACAGAGACTCAGGACCCGGCAGGTAGCACCACGTGGCCCTCTAATGCAGCCAGCCCTACACTCCTAGCTATGTACCCTGGGGGTGGCTCAAGAAGGATAAGACCAGAGGCCTGCAGCCTCGGGACCTGCCTACTACCCACACACCTGCGGGGCCCCAGCTGAGCACAGGGAGGGGAGCAGGGAGCCAGGCCTGGAGCCCTGGGGCCAGCGCAGGTTCTTGGGATGAGTGTGGATTTGCCCTTCCGCACCACCGTGCCTGGAGCAGTGGTCAGGTAGCTTCCTGCACAACCCAGATGAAAAGGTGGCTTTTATTTTAGACCTGGTGCTTTCTTTACCCCGCAGAACATCACTCCCATCCCAGGAGAGGCACCTAAGGGCTGCTTTCAGTCTTGGCCTCTGGACAGAGCCCAGCTGCCAGGGGCTGCCTACGCTGGCATTTTAAAAGGCCCTGTGCCCAGGCACTGCCCCAGCACTCCTCCAGAAGAGCTGTGCGGGAGAAACTGAGTGAGGGGGCGGGGCCTGGCCACTTCACGTCTGGGTTTCCTTCTATGTCAGCTCTCCAGAAATTTCTCATTTGGGACAAACAGTGCTGAGGAAAAGCTGAGCGCATGGCCTACTTACAGACAGTGTTAATTATGGGCTCTGGGGTGGGATTTTCCTGTCATCATGTTACCAACTTCCAGGGCTGTTGACGGGGACTGATTTATCCCAGGGCATCTGGGCAACCTCCTCTGAAACTGCCCCCATGTCGGCCAGGGTCCTCTGCAGTGCAGAGTGATCACTGGGTGGGGGAGAGGGGAGGGGGACAGCGCCAAGCTCCGAGCTGGGCTCTGGTAGGTGGGTGCTACTTCCCTTCATGGGGCTTTTCAGCAGCCAGGCACCTGTGTGTCCGTCTTCCACCTGCGTGAGTCCCAGAGGCACTGGTAGTGGTCCCCCTGTGCCCTGCATACCTCCTTCTTCCCGGCTCATTTGTGCAGCAGGCCAGAGGTATTGTCACGAAAAGGAAAAAACAAACGAGAAAGTTCTTTCTCTACTGAGAGTCTGATTGCTTGTTGGTGAGTCCTGACCCATATACGTTTCCAAAGAGACACTCGATGTCTGTGGAAGAAATGTCCTTAGACTGTTCTCAGAGCCCCTGGGCCTGCATTCTGCTATCTGCCAGACTACAGCAGGCAGGGCTCGCTGTACCCCTGAGTGGAGGAAGCTTGCTTTTGGCGGTCGTCCTTGCAGAAGCCCTGGCCCTGCCTAGCCTGCCCTGCTCTGTGCCCTGTGCTTGTCTCTGGTCTCTGCCCCGCCACTCTTTCATGCTACTCTGCCTTCATCAAGTCTGTCCCACTGCTGGAACGTCCTTCCCCTCTCTTGTGACAGGTGCCTTGTTTGTTCCTGCTGTCCACCAAAAATCAGGTCCCCCTCCTCTGAGCACGTTCTGTAACCTTCTCCTGCCTTGGTTGTCACAGATGCGCTCACTCGTGCTCATTCACCTAGCTGGCTCCTCTCCCTCCTGCACTGTGAGCTGCCCAAAGTCAGGGTCTCCCCTGGGCCCCTGTTGACCCTTCACACCTGGCTAGTTTCTGCACACCATGGGCCCTGAAGGCAGAACTCTCCCAAACTCTCACCCTCCAGAAACGGCTGTGGTTTGACAGAGCTCATGGCTCTGAGCCCAGCCTGCCAGGGTCTTGACAATGGCCTTGTCCATTGTCAAGTGTAACATTTGACAACATCTGTGTCCTCGACACTGCTAGCTCATCCTGTGACTACCTACAGCTCCCCTCTTAGTTGTGAAGAACTAGGTTGTGCTTTGTTTGGGATCCCTGTCATCCGTTCGCTCATTCATTTATTCAGCTTCCCCTGTGCCCTGGCCACTGCTCTGGGCCCTGCGCACATGGAGATGACCAACACAGATGTGGCCTCTGCCTCCATAGAATTTGCATTCAAGTGGTGAGAGGCCGGCAAGAAGCCAGGGAATTGATGAGTAAGACGACATGAAGGAGTGGCCGGCAGGGTGGAGCTGTGGACACTGCCTCCTGGTGAGGGGGGCGGGGGGAGCCGTGGTGCGAGATGGGCCACCTCGACGTGGCCATCTTTGGAAGATATGCTTGACCACATTGTTTGTTATTTTTCTACTCCCTTGGCCGTGACAGTGCCCTTAAATGGTCTGACAGGAGAAAAGGCGCTGTGTACACACAACTTTCCGTCTGTGTTGATTTGGGCAGATTGTCCTGCGTGTCTTGTTAAATTGGTGCGGAGAGACTGTACCCATGGGCCACTGTTGCCCAAAAGACAGGGCATCAAGGCATGCCGCTGGCAGGCAGAGGCCCAGGGAGCACCCAGATGTGACAGTGAGGGCAGTGACAAGCCACAGCAGGCTGTATCCCTGGTGGCAGAGGGCTGGGGCCTACTGCAGCTAGCATTGCCTCTTCTTTCTTTTTGTTTTTTAAACTCAATGATTCTCCTGCCTCAGGCTCCCCGGTGGCTTGGATCACAGGCAGATGTCGCCATACCTGACTAGAGGCTAGTGTCCTCTAAAGCTTAAGTTTCGGAGCCTTTGGTTCAGGACTCCTTGTGTCACTTAGCTGTGAGCAGCTAAGCACCCAATGGCTGCCTAGCATGGATGCTCAGGGCACCGTCACCTCGGCCCTTGCACCTGTCTGTAGCCATACCTTGAAGACTGATAAAGCATGCACAGGCTCGCAGAGCTCCAGCAAGTGTCCGGAAACCATTCATTGCTTCCTGTCTGATGATAACACCTGCGATGCCAGATGAAGCAGGAAGGGGCTGCCTTGCGCCAGACATCCCTGTGGCAGCCTTCTGGAGAGAGGAGTGGGCCTTTCCCTCCTCTCTCTGAGCCGACTCTCTGCCCTCCTTTGTCCTGACAGATGAAGACATGCGCTTGTGGTACCCCTCGTTGCAGGAGGTCATGGAGGTGTTCCATAGCCTGGGAGCCCACAACCCTGCCCTATACCTGCTGGGGCCCTTTCAGCATGGCAGCAGGTGGGTGCCTCCTCTTCCTCCCTTCCCCTCTGCTGCCTTTCCTCTGATCACCAGTTACTGGGCTTGGCTCTAGCCCTCAGGGTGGGGAGCTTCAGAGCAGTGGCATGTGCCACCTGGAAATGCAGATCTGTCCAGGGCTGGCGTGTGTGCTCCCATGCGCCCAGCCTCAGGCCTGGGGAGAATGGGGTAGGTGAGCCTCACCTCTTCATCAAGTGTTTGTTTCAGCCACTTGCTGAGTGAGACCTCGCTTCCCCACCTCCTGGTGGAGCCCAGACTTCTCAGATGGTTGGGAGCTCCCCAGACGTGTCCCCATCTCGCAAGCCTTGCTCCAGGGCTCTTGGTGGGTCCACTGCTGACGGCAGCTGGAACACAGCAAGGCGGTTTTCCCTGTCATTTCCACAGTGCTCTCTTGTTTCTCGTGTGCCCACTTTGCGCCTGGGCTGAGTGTGGTAGTTGGTGGACAGTGATGCTAATTTGCATGTGCACTGTCCCTGGAAAGGACAGCGCCACACAATACGCACATAACTGTCGTCAGCAGATAGTGGCCACATCCAGGCTGTAAAAGTGTTATGATCTTGTTCTACAAATCCTGGCACATCTGGCTTCCTGGAGGATTCTTTGAGGAGCTCCCACCAAGCATCCAGCTAACAGTCCCTCTAGCCCAGGAGGTGCCTCTCCCTGGCTACTGGTGGCTGACTGGCGATGTTCCTCCTCAGGAAAAGCAGGCGCTTCCTTAAGAACCTGCTCTACGACTGTTTAGTAACTGTCTGCCAAGCTAGCTGCACTCAGCTCTGCTGGAAACACCCCACGCGTGTGCCAGCCTGCGCTCCTGCCCCTCTCCCCGGAGCTCGGTGTCCGTATCTGGTGTAAGAAGCCACTTGCCGCTTCCTAATGCAGAGCTTCAGTCACACCCCTGTCTCAGATGAGTGGGGGAAATTTGAATTTCACTCCAAAAAGCAAATGCACATGGAGTGGGAGACCAGTGGAGGGGATCAGAAGAGCTACTTCTGACTGCTGGATGAACCCCGAGCTCTCCCTGGAAAGTGGGAGGTGGCCCTGGAAACCATCTACCACCAGGTTAGACTCCACACTCCAAAGCCACTTTCCCCTTCCCCTCTCTTACTGGTTCTGCCAAGGTGTGACTGCTTCCTGCCCTTCACACTGCGGAGCAACTCGGCTGTCTCCAGAGGCTGCAGGGGGCAGGTGGGCGTTAGAATTGTGGCCCTTTTTTTGGTACCAGGGATTGAACTCAGGGGCACTTAACCACTGAGCCACATCCCCAGCCTTTTTTTATATTTTATTTAGAGATAGGCTCTCTTACTTAGGGCTTCACTAAATTACTGAGGCTGGCTTTGAACTCCTGATCCTCCTGCCTCAGCCTCATGAGCTGCTGGGATTACAGACATGTGCCACCACACCTACCTGGCTCTGAACTCTTGCCATTTAAGCACATCATCTCGGCACTGCTCCACAAACCCCAGCACGCAGGCCTCCAGCTTCTTCAGGCACAGGGAGCCGTGCTGTCCTAGGGCAGAGCTCAGAGCTGTGTGGTCTCATGCCCACACCTGCTGTTTTGACCCCCTGCCTCCTTTCCACAGACCCCAGACCTTAACCCGGCCGTTGACACCGTTTCCCCCAGGAGGATTCCAAGCTGTCCTGGAGGATTGGCTGATGGCCATGGGAAAGGTCCCAGCTTGAGCCTTGTAAGAGCAGGCTGAGGTCCACCTGCCAAGCCACTGGGAGCAGGAGGTTTTCTGCCTGGAGACCCTTCCCTCGTCCTCCTGGGGAGGGGGAGGTGAAGATGCTCAGTTACTCCTTGGGTGGCTGGCTGCCACAGCGCTTGGGAAGGCCCTGGATGGTGCCATGGGGTTGGGGGACAGCTCCTCCAGAACATTCAGGAGACACCAGCAAGGCTCAGCACCTCCCCAGCAGGGTTCAGCAATCCTCAGGGAGGTAGGCCGCAGGAGCAATCGCCAAGAAGCACTCTCTCCCTATGGCCTGCCCATTCTTGCTCCTGACCACACTAGAGGCCTGCCCTGTGCCAATGACTCCACGCCAGGCATTTCTTCTCTGATGCCTTCTAGGGTTGTCCTCATGTAGGACTTCCCCACAGAAGAGATGCCTCTGGGTATCTTTGGGGGAGGGGCACACTACAGAGCCTTATAATGACGAAGGCTAGAAATGAAGGGCTGTTTGTGCACAGGCCCCGTGACCCAGCTGTCCCTCTGGTTGCTATGAGGAAGATGTGCCTTTCACTGCTTTCGCGCTGTCTC
>NW_026000020.1:6371562-6416888 GCF_001458135.2 Marmota marmota marmota
TTTTCTGTTTCTGTTGTTTTGTGTTTGTTGTGGGGGGGGGGTTACTGAGGATTGAAGCCAGGGTGCGGTGCTTTATCGCTGAGCCACATCCCTAGCCCTTTTTATTTTTTATTTCGAGATAAGGTCATACTAAGTTTTAGAGGCTGGCCTCAAACTTGTGACCCTTCTACCTTAGTCCTCCAAGTCACTAGGATTACAGGTGTGTGCCACGATGCCCAACCTTCCTATTGTGTTTTTGTTTTTGTTCTTTTGGGTACCAGGGATTGAACCCAGGGGCACTTAACCATTGAGCCACATCTCCTGTCCTTTTTTCTATTTTATTTAGAAAAAGGGTCTTACCGAATTGCTCAGGGCCTTACTAAGTTGCTGAGGCTGGTTTTGAACTCATGGTCCTCCTGCCTCAGCCCTCCTGCCTCAGCCTCCCAAACTGCTGGGATTATAGCCTCTCCATTGGTTTTTGATTTAAGACATTGATGGAGCTTTATTTTATTCATATGCAGTGCTGAGAATCTAACCCAGTACCTCATACACGCTAGGCAAGCGCTCGACCACTGAGCCACAACCCCAGCCCTCACTATTGGTTTTTAATCTCAGATTTCTTTCAAATCCATCACCATCTTTTATCTGAACGTGCTTCAGGATTTTCTTTCAGAAGGATACAGTCCTTCCACAGCTGAACCCTGCGGTCATCCAGGTGTCCACTTGTTGAAAATAAGCAGTCCCTGCCCAGTCACAAGGCTGGGGATGGAAAACAGGGAATATATGGGGTCGAAGGGGCAGAGGAGGAGGAGCCAGAGCATTAGCACCCTTGGGAAGGGGCTCACGCCCACACTGCCACCCAAAATGGGCTCATCAGTGCTCCGGTCTCACGGGGGAACACAGGGACCGTCCAGCTATGGCTGGTCTCCCAAGGCTGCTTCCTGAGCACAAAACCAGATGATGAGTCCTGCTCAGATCCATGGGCCTGGCTGTCAGGACAGCCCTGTGCAGAGGCCAGACAGATAAATAAATGATAGTTAGCACATTGAAAGGACATCCTGTCCAGCACGGGGCAGTTGATAATGGCCTCTTTTGATGGTGTAATTCAATCCAGGTAAAATTAGCCTTCCTGCCCCCTCCCTTAGCTTGGTGGCCATTCCTCACCATGGCAAGAGGGACAGCTGCAGTTGGGTGCAGCCCTGCGGAGGGCACCCTGCTTGCTGCCAGATAGCTCTTGATGGTGGTGGCAGCAGGGCCCAGATACTACCATCTACCCTCTGGGAGCAGGAGGTTTTCTGCCTGGAGACCCTTCCCTCGTCCTCCTGGGGAGGGGGAGGTGAAGATGCTCAGTTACAGATATTTTTCAACATGTGGGGAAGATGGATATAGAAGCAGGTAGAGGTCAGAGATCAGTGTCACCCAGACCTAAGCTTCAGCTCCTGGCTGCAGACTATGAGCCCTAAGCCACAGCTGAGGCAGGGCCAGCAGGCTGGGGTATAATGTCCTGGTTCCCAAGTCCCAACAAGGGACCATAAGTTCACTCTTAACCTGCTGAGTCCAGGAGGGAGCAAGGATTGGTGGGCCAGCAATTCCCCTGGGCTCCTTGGCCTCTCGCTGGAGCAGTTGGTGGAGTCCTGGGGACCCCACGAAGCTGCATCTCAGAATGGTGGTCACAGATACTACCAGGGCACTCCAGCAACTGCTCAGAAAGGTGGGAGCCAAGGACCCCCATTCTGTTCCCTGTTCCCCTGCTATTCCCAAGGACAAGGACTGGGGAGATGACGGTACTTAGAGTGGGAGACCGCTGCACTTGGCAAGACTGGCATGCCTTCTCAGGCAGGAGAGAGCACTGTCACAGCCGCACTCCCTCCACCGCTCAGAGAAGACGTGTCACCAGCTCACACTTCTGCTTTCCTCCTCCCTTGGCAGCAGCAGACTGTCTGCAGCCTGTTTGTCTACAGAAGACTCGGGCTGCCTCACCCTGTGGGAAACCTGAAGACGTGCCCCCCATTTTTATGTACCGGGTGCCTGCTCAAGCTGGTACGAAGTAGGGTGCCCCCTCACACACTGACACAGGCCCAGCCTGTGCCCAGATGTGGAAATGCCAGCCTCGCCCATTCCCTGCCCTAATAAATGCTAAAATCTGGAAGCAGGGCTGAACCCAGCCAACCTCCCCACCACCAGCTTTGGTCCATTGGCACCAACTTTCCAGATGCCTAGGAGAGGGATCTCTCCTCCTCCAAGCAGAAGCACCAGCACCAAGAGGTGAAGATGAGCAGAGGCGTTTCCCAGAGCTTCAGGGACAGCGCTCCTCCCATTCCCGTGGCCAGGCTGGCTACACCAGAGCTGCTGCCTTCAACAACATTATTATCACCAGCATCTCAGTCACTGAGAACCCCCTGTTATCAGGAACCATGAGCTAGTTTAGAAGAGACAGCAAACACAGCAAATGGGAGCCTTCTTATAAGGAAACTCACTTATTTAAAATCAACATGACCAGGCAGGTGTGGTGGTCCATGCCTATAATCCCAATGACCTGGGAGGCCGAGGCAGGAGGTTCTAAATTTGAGGCCAGACTCAGCCACTTAGCAAGGCCCTGACTCAGAAAGGGCTGGGGATGTGGCTCCGTATTAAGTGCCCCTGGTTTAATCCCCAATACAAAAAAAAAAAAAAGAGACATTAATATATAAAAATGTGTGTGTGTATATTTCCAATGTACGTTTGTCAGAAACGGAATAATTCAGTGAGGGTGAGTGTGCTGTCTTATCCAGTGAGTGTGCACCGGAAGCTCATGGGAAGGATGACATGAATGTGCTGTTCACTGGCGTCACTTTTGCCATAAGAATCTCACCACTCTCAGTGTGACCCTCATCTTTAAAGAAGGGATTTCGTCACCTGGCCCTGACCCCTGGACCCAGCTACAGCTCAGCAGATCCCTCCCACCACTAGGGACCCAGCTCTGCTGTGTTTGTCTCAGGCAGCTGTCAGATCGAGGCCGCACCTGGAAGGGGTTCTCTAGGGTGGTTTTTATTCTGAAGTTGGCCCTGCTTGATTAGGGACAGACCCACCACCTCAGCCCCAGATGGTGGGCTTTTCAGTGCATCATTGAATTTCAGAAAGAGAACTCCTGAGGAAGACCCTTGAGGGGAGGGATTGGGCATGAAGTCCCCTTCCCAAGTCCCAGAAAGCCAAGACTGGCGAGCTCAGTCTATATGGAACGCATGTGAGAGCTGGCCCCATGGTGGTCCCCACCCCCCAGTGTCCACACTCCCCACCAAGACCCTCCCCACCACCAGACTGCCCTGTGTGACTAGTAGAAATCAGCAGAAGCAACGGATGTCACTTCACAGATCAGGCTGTGATAGGCTGTGGCTCTGCTCTAAGGGTGCTCAAGTGTTCCATCTCCCTACCTCCCTCTTTCCCCACCTTCCTCCCTCTCTCCTTTCTCCCTCCCCATCTCCCTCCCCCATCCCCACCTCTCCTTCCCCCCTCTGTCCCTCCCTCTCCCTTCCTCTACCCCCCTCCTTCTCCTTCTCCCTCTCCCTCTCTCTCTCTCTCTCTCTCTAGTGTGAGTGTGAGTGTGTGTGTGTGTATGCGCACCGGCACACACCACTGGCTTTGGGGGCGCCAGCTCTCATGTTGAGGAACCTGTGTAGCCAGGAGCTAGATCCTGCCATTAGATGAGGGGCTCGGAGGCCACTGTCCCTGCCCAGTCACGCCCAAGATGGCTGCAACCCCACCCACCATCTTGAAGGCAGGCAGACCTTGAGCTGGCTCCTGAGAGGCCAAATGCTTACAACCTCTGGAAAGCCAATGCCAAGGGGTGGTGGCCTTGGACACCCTCGTCTTCTACCTTCACTCCCCCTCTGCCCTCTATCCTCTCACACCTTGTCACCTGCGTTGTTGCCCTTTTGTTCTACCTTAGACTACTGGAAAGCGAGGCCAGCCTGAGCTGGCTGCAGCAGCAGGACCCTCCCCAGGCGGTGGCCTTGGACCTGAGCCTGAGCTACATCTACAAGGTGAGTCAGGCCTCACCCTGCCTGGCCGGAGCTCAGCAGTCTGGCTCTGGAGCGTCCTTGTACCCCGTGCGCTGGCTCAGCACTGCGGCAGGTGCCCTGCAGCTGCTGGCACCCGTGCGGAGACTGCCCTCCCTGGGCCTGCGCTGCCCCAGGGCCCCAGACCTCATCCAGGCCTCGAGGCTCATTCTCTCCCGCTCCTCTCAGCACGGCCAGAGGGGCTCATGGCGCGAGTCCCTCCTGACCATCTGTCAGGGAACCAGACGCCACAGGCCCTTCTTCCCACATCATGTGGCCCCTCCGACCCCTTTCCTTCCAGTTCCTGACGCTGTGTGCCCTAGCCCAGCCGGGGGCCTACACAGACGCACACCTCCTGGGCCTCATAGAGCTGCTCTGTCGCGCCAGCCTGGACGTGGGGCTCCGCCTGATGCCCAAGAGCGACCTCCAGCAGCTCCTGCTTCTGCTCCTGGAGAACATCCGCGAATGGCCGGGGAAGGTACCCCAGCGCTGCATCTGACCCCTAGGGCTCTGTCACTGGGAACCAAGGGTGGCCCCAGAGCACCCTGGATGGGGATGCGTCCCCAGAGCACCCTGGATGGGGATGCGTCCCCAGAGCACCCTGGATGGGGACGTCCTGGCCTCCACCTTGCCCTCGCCCCCAG
Organism: Marmota marmota marmota; assembly: GCF_001458135.2. NCBI lineage: Eukaryota > Metazoa > Chordata > Mammalia > Rodentia > Sciuridae > Marmota > Marmota marmota. Next base: position 6,376,220 of record NW_026000020.1, read on the forward strand.
GTAGGCTGGGTGGCAGGTCAGAATGGAAAGTAGCCCACCAGGTGTCCCCTGTCCCCACAGCTCCAGCCTCTGTGCTGTGCCCTCAGCTGGGTGTCCGACCACCACCACAACCTGCTGGCTCTTGTGCAGTTCTTCCTGGACGTGACCCCCCGGGGCAGGTAGGTGCTTCTCCCCCTAGTGCTCACTCCTGGAGTCCTGCGGGCGCCCCATCTTCCCCGCAGCTCCAGGAAGCCTCCTGCCCAGTTCCTGAACCCAGCCCCTGCCCCAGGAAGAGAACGGAAAGTGCAACTCACTAATGAGTTCTTCACAACTGGAAGGAAGAAAGAGCCTTTTTTTCTTTTTCCTTTTTAAAACTATTTCTTAGTTGTAGTTGGACACAATACCTTTATTTTATTTATTTATTCTTATGTGCTGCTGAGGATCAAACCCAGGGCCTCACACTGCTAGGTGAGCGCTCTACCGCTGAGCCACAGCCCCAGCCCCCTGATTTTCTTAACATGTTTTTCTTTATTTTATTTGATATCAAACCCAGGATTGCATAACCTCTGAGCCACATCCTAACCTGTTTCTTTTCTCGCTAAGTTGCTCAGGTCCTCTCTAAGTTGCTGAGGCTGTGAAGCCAGATTTAAAATTAGGTAGTCAGTGTAGTTAGGTAAATTGGGTCTAATACCGAGTGAAATCTAAAATGGAGGCCATGGTGAGAATGAATTCCCAGAAAAGTTGAGCAACTCTTGAAATGTTAATGAAGTCCAGGAAACAGCCCCCAACAGATTTGAAGATAGCCCATCCCAAAGAAAGGTTAATGAACAGCAAACTTGAAGATGCTGAAGTGTTAATGAACAGCAAACTTGAAGTGCCCAGATTACTTCTTTGGCCCACCTATGTCCCACCCCTCGGCCTCCCACCTACATTCCATCACCGAAAACTATAAAAAGGGGAAACAACCGCACTTCCACGGATTCCACCTCTTGGGTCCCCTTCTTCTTCCAGGAAAAGTCTTTTCTGCTGTCCTTTAATAAACTTCTATTTTCCACTCTAAATGGAAGCAAGGACTCATCAGTGGTCAACAGCGGTAACAGCTGGCTTTGAACTCTCACTCCTCCTGCCTCAGGCTCCCAAGTCTCTGGGATCACAGACATGTGTCACTGCACCCAGCTCAATATGGTCTTATTAGCAAAATGCGGCCTTGTATACTTAGCTTCTGCCCTCTTTTCACTGGGGCTTCCTCCCCAAACTTTGGTGACAGTTTCCTTCTCTTCATTCAGACCTCAGCTGGTCACCCCATCCTGCTGCCTCCCTAACTCTTAGTTCGTCTTTCTGTTTTATTTTCTGTTCAGCATTCATCTTTGCCATCAGTTATCTTAATAGAACGGAGGAAAGGTACTTCGCAAATTCTTTTTTTCTTCCTCTGGAGGTACTGGACGGGACCCTGGAACTCTGCCACCGAGCTAGCTACAGCTCCGGCCTTTGCTTTTCCCATCTTCCAGGCTTGCTGCTGGCACCCTATTTTATAAACTGTTTTCAGATGATAAATGAAGTGAACAGAGGAACTAAGCCCAGGAGATACGGCCCACTAGCTGGGGCTGGGGATATGGCTTAGTTGATAGAGAGCTAGCCTCACATGGACAGGCCCTGGGTTCAGTCCCCAGAACTGCAAAAGAGAGAGAGAGAGAGAGAGAGAGAGAGAGAGAGAGAAGGAAAAGACCCATTGGCTGGACTTGGCCTTGTCTGGCCCTGTCTCTCCACCTTCCTTCTCTGCTTTGGGCCACAGTCACAGGGAGTGCCCTGCCCTGCCCTTACCAGACCGCTCCCCATCGCCTCTCCAGGCCTACTCATGCTCAGAGTTGCCCCTGTCCACTCCAGCCTTCTGCAGGCACCTCCAGGGTCGCCTGCCATGGGGCTGCTCCCCTGCAGCCCTCCCAAGGGTGGCTCTCGCGAGCAGGCTTGGAGTTAGCTGCCTCCTCGTACCTCAGGGCCCAGCCAGGCGTATGCTGTGTTCACAGACCCCCCATCGGGGTCCTGCTGGGCTCAACTTCAGACTCCTCGCTCTGAAGCTGGCTGAAGGAGAGGAGGCCTCTCCACAGTCTTGAGAGGGGAGTTTCGTTCTGTATTTGGAATCCTCTGAAAACTGCCAAGGCCCTCTAGGGGCCTCAGTGGGCATGGTCTCTGCTCAGCCCAGATCCTGGGATTTCTGTTTGATCTGAGGAGACGGAGACCAACCTGCCTGCTTCCAGCCTCCCCACCTCCTCCCCTCCCCACAGCTCACTTGTGCTGTCGCCCAGGTTGGAGCTCCCACCCCCATCATCCCCTTTACCCCCAAATCCTGTGCTTTCTGCCTTTTGAATCATAAATCCTACGTCCTTACTCATGGTTGCCTCGCCACTTCGACTCTGTGATGTCTGGTACCTTGTCTGGGTCACTAAATCAGCTACTTCCTTCCTGCCCTTTCCTGCCTTCACTTCCCTGTCTTCATCTGGGAGGGAGCAGAGGCTTCCTGTCCCTTCCTCCTCCCACAATCTACCTGCAGAGACCTGTTGATACTTGTGATTATCAACTCTCTGCCTCACCTCACTCCCTCTGGCCTGCATGACCAAGTCCAGGTGCCTGAGACTGGTCTCCAAGGCCCATGTGGTCCCACCCAGTTTCCCATTTGCTTTGACAGGACCACATTGTTAATGGTTGGTTTTCTTGTGTGTGTATGCATGTGTGTGTGTGTGTGTTTTGAACTTCCTTCTTTTTCAGAGCTGCATAGTATTCCCTAGTGTATGCGAAACTAAGGTAAAATAGAAGAGATAATAAGTTGGTAGAAAGGAGACATGAAGGAAGTACAAGGGAAAAAAATTCCGCAGTACTGGGGATTCAACGCAGGGGTGCTCTACTACTGAGCCACATCCCATCCTTTTTATTTTGAGACACAATCTTACTAAGTGGCTGAGACTAGCCTCAAACTTGTGATTCTGTTGCCTCCGCCTTCAGAGTAGCTGAGATTACAGGTGTGTGCTTAAGTGGATTAAGTGCCCCTGGGTTCAATTCCTGGTACCAAGGGGGGGAAAAAGTTGTGCCTACTTTCCAGGCCTGTCACTCCAAGAATCCTGGAAAGGCTGTGAGTCTACCTGTGTACTGCTGATTAATGCCCCTGTAAGTAGATTGAATAAAGAGAAATATGGTATTTTAAGAAACCTGTAATTTAGGGGACTTTCCAGCCCTATCTACCAATCAGGTAATGAAGGCCATGAGGCCTCAGGACCTGGAGACTGACCACACCACCATAAACTGTCTTGACGTCACCAGACTGACATCAGTCTGCCCACCTTCCAGACCTCCCCTCTCCACGTCTCCTTTAAGGAGAGGTGGCGGCGTGATGCCACCTGAGCTTCAGAATACATTGTTCCTGTGTGAAGGGGGCTCAGGACCCACTCTGCCTCCCTCGGGGAGGGCTCTTGGGTATAACGTGGACTCGGGGCATTCCTACCCAATCTTGGTCCTGCTCGCAGGGCATCCTAGCTGAGGAGAAACTTCCAAGCCCCCCAGTCTCATGGCTCCCCCTGCTTCTCCTCACCCCCTGGTTTCTGTTCCTCCTGTCTGGTGTTCTTGGCCAGAACTCGCCCCCTTCCGTAGACTCAGGACCGTAACCGCCAGGTCTGCCCCTTCAAGGCCTGCAATAAATGGACCTTGGGGAGCCGATAAAGAGCAGAGCTGGGAGCCCACAGGCATCTCAAGGTGGCCTGCGTAGGGCGGGGCGATAGCTCAGGGGTGGAGGACTTGCCTAGCAGGTCCCCAGCACCAGAGACAAGACAGAGGGTTGTCACATTGCCCTTGAATCTGCAGTCCTCCTTTTCTCCCCAAAGAGAAAAGGTCCCCACTTTCTGGGTGACCCTCTGTCTGGCCTCCAGCCTAGACACCACGGGTCCTGTCTCAGATCCCCCTTGTCTGCAGAAGCTCCTCGGAACCATCTTCTCCCAAGACAAAACCAGCCCTCCCATGACTGTCCTTGTGCACGAGTTTGGGGCAGACATCTTCACAAGATAACCTCCTTGACGGGAAACTGCAGTCCTGTCCTGTACACATTTAACATCTGGCCTCCAGGGAAAGCTGGGCCGGCTGGTACTACTGCCCAGGTACCACCACAGTGCCTGTGGCCCCCGTTCTCCCTCACGCTGAGCATTCTCAGTGTTAGTCACCCACGGTGGTCACAGAACACGGTCTGTGGTTCTGGTTGTGCTGATGGTAGTGAAATGGATTTTCTCTTCTTGTTTATAGGTGGCATTTTTCAATAAACCACGATTTTTTTTTTCCTCAAATTTTTTTTTCTTTCAATGCTGGTGCATGCTAAAGCACACCTTCTAGGACAGATCTGTCTTTTCAGAAAAATGGCATGAATGAATTACAGAGGTGACTGGGCGTTTTATGCAATTGAATGCTTGCCATGAATAGGAAGGCCTTTCCCTCCCTGAGACCACAAAAAAGCCCTATTTTTTTCTTTCAGTACCTACTGACAGGAGTTTGTTCCTGTCTTACTCCCAGGTGGAGTCAGTTTTTCGTCATTGTGAGACAAGGACGTAATTTGAGTTTTTTCTTCCACTCCCGAAGTAGACACAATACAGTGTGTGTGTGTGTGTGTGTGTGTGTGTGCGCGCGCGCGCGCGCGCGCAAGTGTGTGTTAATAATCTGCAGTTTCCCAAGATATTCAAAATTTCCTTTGTCGTATCCCAGATTTATGAGTTTCTAGCCACATTAATCTGTGACCTGGAGAACCAGTGTCTTGAAGGGTCTCTTTGTAGCTCCTGGTCCCTTAAAGGCCAGGGAATGAAGGCAGGAAGGGGTGATCTTCACCTTCAGACAGACAGGTCAGTAGGGTAATGCCCTGGGCCACGGTCTTCACTAGAAAAGAGGGTTCCTCATCTGGATGAAGTTGTTTATGTAGAAATGTTATTTCTTTTCCAATAGATAAAGCATTCAAGTGCTATAAAATTCAGAAGGTACCAAGGAGTAGCTAGATGCTGAAAACGAGCCCCCCACTGGGCCACCGTGTTGCTGTGCCTGTGCCCTGCGTGTGTGGCTACTTCCTGTGAATTCTTTCCTCTCCAAGGTGTCTTGGCAGTCCTTCCAGACTGGGCCTGGCTGTCTTGCCAGCCATCCAGGGAGCTCAGCCCCCACTCTGCCTGTGGGCCAGTGTGGGCGGAGCTTGTTGGCTTCCTTGTTCTGCCCTGGTTGGTGGCTGCCCCACTGGGCTCAGTGCCCAGACTGACCCCAGGAAGAAGGGCGGCTTGTTGTGTGAGGGGCTGTCACACTCAGTCCGCTCCATTCGCTCCATTCGTTAAGCACAAAGCAGGAACTCCCACTGACATTAGTGCATTTGTGCGACACCCCCAGCCCCCGTCCTGTTGATCAAGACTTCATGCAGATTTAGGGAAACGTTGAACTTAACCGTGAAAAATGAAAGTAAACAGGAGAGCAAGCCATCTGAAATGGGGCCAAGGAAGAGGCTCCTGGAGGGAACTCTGCTCCAAGAAGGTGGCCCCCGGGGTGGCTCTGAGGAGCTGCGAGAAAGAGCAGAGTGCCACTCGAGCTTCCATCCGAGCCTCCAGCGTGTTCCCATGCCCAGAGCAGACCCCTGCAGCCACACGCAAGAGCCCTCAGGAGGAAGGGGAAGCCCGGCTGAAAGCTGATGTTCCTGGACTTCAGGGACAGGACCCGCCTCCCTCACCATCTGTGACTGCTGATTAGCCTGCTGCTTCGACATGGCCTTCAAAAAGAGGGGAAGAGAGAACCAGCTTCCACAGACTGCCTAGTCAGGTGGAAGGGAGGATGGAAGCTTCCTAAAACAAGTCACAAAACTGGGTCTCACTAAGCTGCAATCCTCCTGTCTCAGCCTCCCAAATCTCTGGGATGATTACAGAGTACACCAAGGCTCTAGTAAGGAGAGCGATATTTCTTCTAGAATCAAATAGTGGCCCAAGGGCACTGAAGCCTCAGATCTTGGAGTTGCTATCTGAAGGCCTCCGGCTGTGGAGAATGAGGCTCAGACAACCCCCCCACCCCCGTAGGAGGACACCCCACCATTGTGCTGGGAGATGTGCAGATGGGGCCTCCAGGCCCCAGAGGACCTCTGCAGGTGGGAGGGCTTCTGGGAGATGGGGGCAGAATGCTTGATGTGTCCCTCACAACCCAGGGATGCTGTGTGTACACTTACTTAGAAAAGGACACTGGTTTCTAGGAGTCCTACGAATAAATCTTACTAGACAGCCTCGTTTGTTTTTTACAGGTTAGCTAGAACCACAGTCTGGAAGGACAGTGGAGTGCGCCTGTCTGGGTGTCCTCGGGTGTTTAATGAGGCTATAATCCAATCCCGGGGAACATTATCGGAAATATTGCCTGAAAGTTGGTAGAATTAGGTGAATTATCAGAGTCCACCTGCTGGGCAGGCCCTGTGGCCACCCTGAGGCCCACCTTCACTGATGGGTCAGCCAGGGCAGAACCAGGGTCTTGGATTAGGCTGTCTGTGAACCTGACACTGGTCAGGTTCACAGACAGCAGGACTATAACGGACAGTGAAGGGGAGGTCCCAGAGGTCTCAGCCAACCATGATGATGGGCCGAGTCAGGAGGAGAGCCCTGGACAGTTAGGAACAGGATCTGGGGGATGGGGTTGGACAGCAAGAGGTGTGAAAAAAGGGCTCGAGCTATCCACTGCTTCGCCTCAGAGGGCTGCCAAGAAAACGAGCTCCAGCCTCCGGCGGAGCGGCTCAGTTAAGCGGGACACCAACCTCAGGGCCATCGGAGGATACAGAGGAAAAAGGCCAGAAGAGGGAAAGACGGGCTCTTGCGCCTGGAAGGGGGTGGCCTCAGAGCACAGCAAGGGCTGTTGTAGATGTGGAAGCCCAGCCTGGCAGTCCCAGGGCTCGGAACCCAGAAGCTCAGGGGAGAAGCCCACAAGGACAGATCTTTGTAAATAAAACGTGAGAACAGTTTTCTTCGTGGAGTCCAAAAATGGACGGGGCTCTCGGCAGATGGGAGAGGTCCTTTGCTGAGACGAGCACTTGGTGGGGGTGCGGCAAAGGGGGTGAAGTGGACAGCTCTGCAGGCAGGACCGGGGTCCTCAGGGGTGCCCGAGCCTGAGTTTCTGTGTCTTTACCACAATACCGAGGAGGGGGTTGGGTGCCCTTGACCACCGGTATCCTTTGTCTACTTATAATATGCACGAAGGAAAGTTCCCACAGGTAGATACTCAGTGTACTGGCAAAGGCCACCTGTGTGCTGCCACTCAGCCACAGGACAAAATATCCCCCCCTCTCCAGAAGCCCCCTTGGCTCTCCTGGGCACCCTTGCACAGGAAGCCACTTTCCTGTGCTCTTGCAGTAGGCAGACTCGTTGGGCCTGTTCCTAAACTCTCCTCCCTGTGGAGCTAGGCAGCGCGGGGTCTTGTGTCTGGTGACCTCGGCTCAGGTGGCATTTGGGACGGCCCTGGGTTCCTGTGAGTGGTTCTGTAGATAGATGATGGATCGATCCCCTGCCTGGGTTGGTGGCCGACTCTATCCCTTGTGTCCTGCTGTCTGTACTATGACAGTGCCCACTCAAGTGGGTGACTGAACTCAGTGGTGGCCCTGGACTTGTAGATGTGCAGTGGATGGGAGCACAGACCACTGGGGAGGTCAAGGTCACACCAACCTGTGTGCCCAAGCCCTGGTCCTTCCTGCCAGGGCAGCACAAGCTGACATGCAAGATAGAAGATTCCAAATGAGTGACAAGGAATGGTGGCATGGCAGTGTCTACGAGGGACGAGAAGCAGCGAGGACAGCGTAGAAATGCAAGTCTAGCAGTCACCCTGAGGCCAGGCCTTGGGCAGCATGTCTGCCGCTGCTTCCTGAACTGCCCTAGAGATGCACAGAAAAGGCGCCCTCGCTTTTGGCTGCACCCCTCTGGTCTCTTAGGGCAGTTCAGTCTTGGCAGGGCCTGGCTCCCCTGGGAGAGGTGACTTTGGGGCAGGGACACCAGGGGCTGTACCCACCCTTCTTTACCTGACATTCCAGTCAGTGTCACACGGGTCAATGCCTTTGCCTTCCTGGGTGCTCCTGCAGGGAGCCCAGCCCAGTGTCCCTTGTGGGAAGTGCAGGGACAGCACTAGACTGGACAGAGTGCCTGCATCATCTCTGCTCTGAGCTTAGAAAAGCCGGTTCCAAGTTTCCTCGCACCTTAGGCTCCTCTGAATGCTAGTCCAGTGTCCTGGTCTTTGGGAAGCCCTGAGGACAGAGGGTGGAGGCCTGGCCTGAGCCTGCAGGCGGGAGCTCTTTTGCCTTGTATGACAGTGCTAGGAGGGTGCCAGGGGCTGATGCCGCCTTTGCCCTCCTGGTGTGAGTTCTGGGGAGCCTTGCCAGGTGGGGTGGGGCAGTTTCTGGGGGAGGAAGGTCCCTCAGCCAGCCCTCTGTTTGCCCCTGCTCTGGTGGGCTGGTGGTGAGCCCCTTCTTTCCCTCCTCTGAGTGAGAACTGAGGGTGTGGGACGGTGTGGAGAAGCTGGGCGGGTGGTCAGGAGGACAGGCGGTGGGCAGGTGCTGGCGGGGGCAGCTGGCGCGCTCTGGTGCAGCTCCTTGGCACCCACTCACCCCCTTGGTGCAGTTTCTGGATCGCAGTCCTGGCCTGACCCACCCGGCCGCCTCTTCCCTTCTGGCACCACCCCCAACACTGCTGTGCTGCCTTCCAGCTCGCCTCCCCCCAAAGGCCCCTCCCTGCCCGCAGCGGGTGACGGATCTCCACTCAGGCCTGGGCTGGGGATTAATGAAGCCCAGATGCAGGACTCCTGGCAGAGCGGCAGCAGCAGCACGGAAGGGCCATTTACCTCCCACCGTGCTCCCAGCCCAGCTGCTGCCAGCTCCCGGGAACAGCTGGAAGGCAGGTTCTGGCTGATGGAGGAGGCCTCGGGTGGGGGGGCCCTGCAGGGAGTGGAGCTGGGGGCTCTGTGGGGCACACCATGGCTCAGCCCAGGCGGGTCAGGCCCCAAACTGATCACTGTCAGGTCGTCATGGTTGTCAGATGCAGTGCAGGTGTCACTGGGGACAGGCATGCTACAAACTGTCCCCCTTCACTTGTCTGAGGTCCAGGTTTAACAGGCAGCCTGTATTTTGATTTGCTGACTCTGGGAGCCTGGCTCCCCTCCCAGGTGCATGTCTTTTCTACTTCAGGGTTTTATTGAAGCACAGCATACATGGAACAGAGCACAGACCATGAGGCGTCGTGACTGTGGGTGTTCACACGTCACACGCCTGACACCAGCACCCTGCTCAAGAAAGGCCCAGGACCCAAACCTGCCCAGCTGCTGGAATTTGCCCATCTAGGGCTTGACCTGAACCAATTCGTACACTTCTGTTCTTAGGTGTTGGGCTGTGAAGGTGGCCCGTGTTGCTGGAGGTCGTCACAGTTCGTTCATAACCGTGACTCCTAGAGATTTACCCAGGGTGCTTCTGCAGCTGGGAACATTCCAGTACCTCAGTTTTGGTACTAGGTACCTAGGAGCAGGATCACTGGGGGAGCAGACGAGTATCTCTGATAAATCTCCAGATGGCTTTCCTAGTGGTGCCTGCACCCCACCAGCACCCCACCAGCCAGGGCCTCCTGTCTCCACATAGCCCCCTGCCATGGAGCAGAACTGCCCGCTGCTTTCTCTCTCTCCTAACCCAGAGCCTCTGCTTTGTTAATCTCCCTGGCTTTCCTGACTGTTTCCTAAAAAGTCAACACCGTCCCCTTGACTTTCAGACCCCACGTTAGGGTCACTGGTCCCAAGCTGCCCAGCCTCAAGGGAGCTTTGAGGACACTGATTCTGCCTCTGTCCCCACCACCAGGGACAGCTCTGGAGTCTTCAGTGCTGGTCAGAGAATGGCCAGGTTTATTCCTGGCTCGCAAAGTCCTTCTTTAGGGAACCACTGCCTCCATGTACCTCCCACGCCTCACTATAGCCCACGTTTGTCCTTGGTTTCTTCATAATGTCATTCTGCAGTGTGGCTGAGGACACTGGTAGGGTCCCTCCAACAGCGTTGTTACCTGAGGGTATTTGTCCCCTAAGAAATCAGTACTAGTTCGCGCACTTTTCTGTCACGTTTCATCTTTTAGACCTTTCATTTGATGGTGGTGGCTTTCCTCAGGAACTGGGGACCATGGTAGGACCGTCGCCCAGCATGCATGAGGCCTTGGGTTTGATCCACAGCATCAAAAAAATCCATTTCAATAGCTAACAGTTGCAGCCCCTGGGGACACATGGAGGGACGTTGAAGGTCATAGCCTCGTGGTAGGATGGACTGGTGACAAGGCACAAAGCATCATGGCCTTGGGAGTTCGTGTGGGAGAAGGGCTCACCCCAAACCCCTGTCTGGGGGCCCTCAGCCCTGCGTCACCTCACCCCTTTTCAACCCATCACCACTCTGGCCCATCCTCTGCTCTCCACGTCCCTCCGCTCTTCTTCCCTGGAGCTCAGGGACCCATGGAAATCAGAGGCCCAAATGTCATCGTGTGAAGGCCTGATGGGGTGGGGATGGGGTGTCCACTCCTCAGGAGGGGCCGCTGTTGGCTCCATCCTGGTGGAAGGCTCCTCACTGCTGTGGCTGACTGCAGCCCAGGGACTGTTCTGCTCACAGTTGGCTCGCAGACCAAATGCTCCAGGGCTGGTGGCCCCAGGCACCATTGGCTCTGGGCCTTCAGGGCTCTGCCTCACGCTCCTGTCTCTGCTGGCCTCCCTCTGGCTGCTTATTTAGGCTGTCCCACCAGGACACACGATGGCACTGGCAGTTGCAGGTCACCTCTTGCCACTTTAGCTGCTCTCTGGGAAGCACAGGCTCCGCTGACACTCCAAGGATGGGGCACTCCTAAGGCCACCCTGGGAACCAGGGTGGGAACCGGAACAGATCAGGGGTTCCAAAGGAAAGGTCCCTGGACACTGTGAAAAAACCCACAGACTTGCCAGACACCATGGCGCATGCCTGTCATCCCAGCAGCTCCGGAGGCTGAGGCAGGAGGATCGCAAGTTCAAAGACAGCCTCAGCAATTTAGCGACTCAGAAGAAAAACAGTCCCCTCTCCATGGCTGTCCTGCCCTTTACATGGGTGCCCCAACTTCCAGGCCACCCCCTTTTAGATTGCCATCTTCCTCAGGTTCTCCGATTCTCTTCTCTCAGGCAGCTTCGAAGCCAGCTCAGCCTTGTGGTCATCGCCCGGATGCTCGGCCAAGAGGAACTCCCTCTCTGGCAAGAGAAGATGCAGGTGAGTCTGTGTTAGTCAGCTTTCCGCTGCAGTGACCAAAATGCACTGTGCGAACAACTTAGAGGAGGAGGCGTTTATTTTGGCCCATGGTTTCAGAGGGTTCAGTTGGTGTTCGGCCAGTTCCATTACTTTGGCCCTGAGGTGAGACACAACATCATGGTGGAAGGGCAGGTGGAGGAAAGCTGTCAACTCATGGCGCTGAGAACAAAGAGAGAAAGGGAAAGGGACCAGGGTTAAGATACCCCTTTCCAGGGCACACGCCCAGTGACCTACTTCCTCCAGTTAGCCCCACCAGTAATACCACCAGATAGGAATCTTTCCAGGGATGAACCCACTGTTGAGATCAGAACCCTTATTATTTAATCACTTCCCAAAAAAAGCCCCGCCTCAGAGCATGCTGCACTGGGGACCAAGCCTTCAGCACAAAAGATCTGGGGGAACATTCCAGGCACCGGCCATAACTCGAGTGTGCCTAGCCAGGACAGGAAGGCCTGGGGTGGCCGACCCTCTCCAAGGCCTGCCCACTCCTGAGTCCTGGCTGGTGCCCCAGCCTCTGCCCTAAGAGCTGAGCTGGGTTAGAATGTCTTACCCAAGTTCTTTCAGTCAGCGATTGCTGGGGGCTGGGTGTGCAGCTGAGCGTAGAGCACTTGCCCAGCCTGCGCAAGGCCTTGGGCTCACCCGGCTCTGCGAGGATGCTGCCCCATAGACCTAAGTCCCAGCTACTCGGGCCGAGCTCAGGAGTTTGAGGCCAGCCTGGGCAATGTGGCAAGATTCTGTCATCTCTTAGGGAAAAAAAAATTCTTGTTTGCCTGCCTACCATATGCTGGGTGCAAGGATTAAGCTGGGTGGAGTGTATTTTTTTTTTTTTTTAATTTATCTTTGGTACCAGAGATTGAACTCGGGCACTTGACCACTGAGCCAAACCCCCAGCCCTATTTTGTATTTTCTTTAGAGACAGGGTCTCACTGAGTTGCTTAGCTCCTCGATTTTGCTGAAGCTGGCTTTGAACTTGTGATCCTCCTGTCTCAGCCTCCCAAGCTGCTGGGATTACAGGCATGTGCCACTGCACCTGGCTCTGTATCACATTTTTTGTTTTTAAGAGAGAGAGAGAGAGAGAGAGAGAGAGAGAGAATGAATGAATTTCTTTAGTTTTCGGCAGACACAACATCTTTGTTTGTATGTGGTGCTGAGGATCGAACCTGGGCCGCACGCATGCCAGGCGAGCTCGCTACCGCTTGAGCCACATCCCCAGCCCTGTATCACATTTTTTAAAAATGTGAAACATACGTAATGTAAAATTTATCACCTCAACTTGTTTTTATCATCTTTACTCTGGTTTGTTTTTTGCTTTTTTCGCCAGGCTAGGGAACGAGCCAGGGCCTCATGCATGCTAGGGAAGTGCTCTACCACTGAGCTACATTCCCCAGCCCTTTTTATTTTATTTTGAGACAAGGACTCATTAAGTTGCTGAGGCTGGCCTTGAACTTGGGACCCTCCTCCCTCAGCTTTCCGAGTTCTGAGATTGCAGACACGCATCCCCACACCACACTTTTAACTCTCTTCTTTGTGTGTGGTAGGAATTAAACCCGGGAGTACTTTACCATTGAGCTACATTCCAAGCCCTTTCTATTTTTTTATTTTGAGTCAAGATCTTGCTAAATTACTAAGGGTCTTAGTAAATTGTCCAAGCTATCCTCAAACTTGTGATCCTCCTGCCTCAGCCTCTCAAGTCCTTGAGATTGCAGGCCTGTACCACTGCACCCAGCTTAACTTTTTTTGAACCCAGGGGCACTTAACCACTGAGCCACATCCCCAGCCCTTTTTATTTTTTATTTGGAGACAGGGTCTCACTAAGTTGCTTAGGGCCTTGCTGAGGCTGGCTTCAAACTCAATCCTCCTGCCCCCGCCTCCTGAGCCACTGGGATTATAGGGTGCGCAACCATACCCAGCTTGTATTGGGCAGAGATTTATGGGGAGATAAGGGGAGCTACAGGGAAGGGAGGCAAATGACAAGTACCTAACCTGGAGCCCTGCCTCCCCCAGAGAAAGCTGGCCCTGGAGAGCTCTGCATTTGCTAAGGGCCCAGGTCTCCAGGCCTGTCGGAGACAGAGCCAGGTGCAGCCTGACTGTGCTTCCAGCTCCAGGGCCTCTCCACACACTGGGGCCCACCTGCCTGTACCCGGCCATGTGCTCCTCTGCTCTGTAGACACTCGCTGAGCAGCCCCGTCCCAGGCTCTGCCCCAGGCACCAGGTGCCAACAGGCTCTGGGGAGACAGCACCCAGACGACCTCAGAAGACAGGGTGAGCAAGCCGGCTGCGGCTGTGGTGACTAACTCTGCCCGAGGACAGTGAGGCGGCTTCTGAGGAGGTGCCTGAGCCAGGTCTTGGAGGATGAGTCTGTGCGTGTACCACAGAGGAGAGGGAGCGGGGATCCAGGGCAGCTCCAGGGAAAAGGGAAGGCCAGCAGGGGCCTGCCTGTGACCTGCCTGATGCACTTCCTGTCTCTCCACTGCAAGCCCTGGCACTCCGTAGCCTTCTTCCAGGTCTCTGGGCTGCCAAGTGCCCCACTTTCCAGTCTGGCCTGTCAGATCTTCCTGAAACATGCCTTCACAGGGCCACCTTCTCCCCATGACTGCCCACATCAACCCCACGTGGCCCTTGCACACCTACTCCACAGCCTGCCCAGTGGTGCCTGTTCTCAGCCCTCTCCACAGGCCAGGCCAGCCTAGCCGTCTCCTGCACACAGACTTGTGCAGCTATCACACCCCACCCCAAATAAAGGCCACCACCAGAGTGGCAGCCCTCAATCTATGCTGAGTGCGTGCGTGCTCAGTGCCTGCTGCGTGTAGCAGCCTGGACCACAAGGACTGTTACTCTCAGATGGAGCAAGGCGGCAGGGAGCCTCCTGAAGGTCATAGAAGGCAGCAGTGGGGTTGGGGTTTGAGTTCCAGCTCCCGCCCCAGATCTCAGAAGCCTGGACTGTGCCTGGGACTTCATGCTGAAGATGTCCAGCTGGTCCGGAGCTTTCTTCCTGGGTCACAGAGGGGACTCAAGGGCCTGTCGCCCCTGCCCCTCAGAACGCACTGCTATTTGTGAAGGGGCTGTGGGTTGAGAACAAATTCTGGCTCCTTGTAGCAGAGGCCTGTGCTTAGGGGTGGGCCAAGCCGTTCCCAGAGCACCACTGGGCAGCAGGAGTCCACCGTGTCCAAGCCGCTTGGTTCCTCAAACTGGACTGTCAGGCCCCAGGAGCAAGACAGGTGCTTAGAACTGACCTTTAGGGACAGGACTTCTGTAGGTGCTTGGGATGCCACAAGGTTTGCCTTTGCCAGGAGAATCCCAGGGTCTATGCAGTAATCTCTGTTCCTCTGTTGAATACTGGGAATGTTCCAGAAATAGCAGTGTTTCAGCCTCATGCCCCCGTGTGCTCCAGGCACTGATCTGGGCATGGAAGATAGAGCAGGACAGAGTTTAGTCCCTCCATTACGACACTCACAGTCTGGGGCCTGGCAGACACAGGCACGAAGAAGGCAGGTCATGGGGAGTACCAGATGGTGAGGAGCACTGGGGAGGAAAAGGCAGAGAAGTAGGGAGAGGAGGTGCTGGGAACATGCTCATGTTCAGGGTAAACCAGGGAAGGGACCTTTGCACGTGGACTGAAGGAGGCAGGTGGTCTCTGGGAAGAGCACTCTAGGCAGCAGGGCTGCAAGTGCAAAGGCCCTGGAGCCCGCCAGGGCCTCTTGGGTTGGAGGAAAAACAAGGAGGCCAGTGCTGCTGAAGCAGAGGGCTCAGGGTGGGCCAGCAGGAGTGAGGTCAGTCAGGTAAGCGAAGGCTCCCCCAGCCAGAGACCGTCCACCGTGGGGGTTTTGACTTCTGTGCCACAGTGGAGAGCCACTGGGGGGTTTTGAACAGAGGAGAGAACATGTGATGTGTCAACTCTTTAAAACTTCCTCTGGCTGCCTATAGACCTGGACTCTGTTTGGGGCAGGGGGTCTATTCCTGCAGTCGTCCTGTGTGGCCGTGGCCTGGGGCATGGCAGCATGGGCAGTGGGTTGCCAGATGCGAGGTGCGCTTTCCAAGGACAGGCTGCGGAGTGTGAGAGGAGGGACGGCACCAGGAGGAGACACCTTTCACCCAGCCAGGTCCTGACCTCTATCTCTTCACTCATTTCCCTAAGAAGTGCTCCTAAGCAAGCTGTGTGCCCGACTCAGTGCTGGGCTCTGGGCTGCTGTAGTGAACAAAACTGCCCGAGGGCCAGGTGTGGTGGCCCATGCCTGTGATTCCAGTGGCTCAGGAGGCTGAGGCAGGAGGATCACAAGTTCAAAGCCAGCCTCAGCAATGGCAAGGTACTAGGCAACTCAGTGAGACCTGTCTCTAAATAAATAAAGACTAAAAGGGGCTGGGGATGTTGTTGAGTGGTTAAGCAGGGACCCCTGGGTTCAGTCCCAGTACCAAACACACCCATGGGGAGCTGACATTCTGGAGCAGGGGAACAGATAATAATATGGGTAATAAGCAGCTGATTTACATGGGCTGGGAAGTGGTGATAATGCTATGGAAAGAAGAGGTACAGGGTAAGGGACTTCAGGCAGGTGTGGCCAGCATGAGGCTGCAGGCCAGGTGGGAGCTCAGGTGGGCAGGCCTCCCTGTGAAGGGGGCTGGAGCCAAGGCTGGAAGGAGGGGCAGCTGTGCTGGGTCTGGTCAGAAGCCCCACCACCTGGGGTCTTTCAGACACTTAAGAGTTGGGCAGCCTTCATGTACAAATTAGATCCTCTGCCAGTGTTTAAGCTAAGAGCCACTGTCTGGGATGAGTGTCCTCCTCCTCTTGCCAGGCAATTGACAAGGCCAGTGGAGGCCTGTCTTGGGTGAGCCCTTGCTTCTTGCCCCAGGTGTCTGCCCTAAT
The DNA here is from genome assembly GCF_001458135.2 of Marmota marmota marmota. Taxonomy (NCBI): domain Eukaryota; kingdom Metazoa; phylum Chordata; class Mammalia; order Rodentia; family Sciuridae; genus Marmota; species Marmota marmota. The sequence continues at coordinate 6,392,362 of NW_026000020.1, forward strand.
GGGCTGAGTGTTTGCTGAGATGGCTCCCAGCAGGGGGGGGGGTGGGGGTGGGGAGGGCACTGGTCCACCCCAGCCCCAGTGGGACCCATGGGGTCCCAACCAGCTCGGACCCTGCAGATACGTGTGTTAGCAGGAGAGGCTGGCTGGTGCGGCGTGAGGGGAAACGGAAGGAAATGAGCGGTCAGATCTACAGGGGGCAGCTCGATGCGCCCCCAGCCCAAAGCTGTTTTTATGGAGTGCAAGGAAAATCCAGCAGTGAGCCAGTGAGCGCGCAACCGTGGTATCCTTGCCCCGCCCCGCCCCCCAAGCGGGAGGCTAGCCAGCCAGAAGGCTGCGCTGGGGGCGTGGGCCACAGGGCCCCGCCCCCTGCGCCTGCACAGCTCTGAGCTCCGGGCAGGGCGGGCAGGGCTGCCCTGGAAGCTGTCCCCAAACTAGGAAGCCCAAACCAGGCAGTGCGGCTCTGGTGTTGGTGCAGCCCCGAGGGAGCCTCTCTTCACCAGAACCTTCCTCCTCTTTCCTGCCGCCTCCTCACCCCTCCAAAGGGGTTCAGACAGGGCAGAGAAGCCCTGGCCCTCTTCCAGGAGCCAAGGCCCTCCCTAGTCCTAGACCCCAGCCCAGCTGTTCCTGTGAGCCCTCAGCACCGCAGCCTGCCAGGTGCTGAGCAGGTGTCAGGGAGTGAGTCAGAGGACGGAGCCAGGTGTGCCCGCTGGCCAGGCCCAAGCAAGAAGCTGGGCCAGGGCTCAGCTCTAGCCATGGCCACACTGCACCTGCTAGATCTGAGGAGAGGCGCCTCTGCAGACCACCCGGGCTGTGTTTCTGCACCTGACACCCTGCCCCACCCCAGAGAGGCCAGGCACTGGGCCTGCCGGCCTTTGCCCAGCCACACCACAGGTGCGCTCCAGGGCATCTGGACAGGCCTTGTTGGGCCCTACTGAGGCCCTGAACCCTGAGGTGGGCGTGGCCAAGGAGGGGCTGGCTGCAGACTGAGCATTTAGACAGGTCACATTCTGCCTGAGGGGTTCAGAGCCTGTTTGTTCAGAGGAGATGGGCAGTTTCTTCAAGAACAAAATGGGAGGAGCTGGGCTTGATGGTGCATGCCTGTAATCCCAGCTACTCAAGAGGCGAAAGCAGGAACATCACAAGTTCAAGACCAGCCCAGGCAACTTAGCAAGACCCTGTCTGAAAATAAAAATAAAAAGGGCTGGGAATGTAGCTCAGAGGTAGAATGCTCCCCAGTACTACACACGCACAAAAAAGGACTGGGGCCAGTTGTGGTGGCCCACATCTGTGATCCCAGCAACTCGGGAGGCTGACACAGGAGGATCATGAATTCAAAGCCAGCCTCAGCAACTTAATGAGGGCCTAAGCAACTCAGTGAGACCCTGTCTGAAAATGAAATATAAAGAACTGAGCATGTGACTCAGTGGTTAAGCGCCCCTGGGTTCAATCCCCAGTACCACCAAAAAAGACACATACACACTCTATGTCAATAACATATGTAACGTATGTCCAAAAGGAAGAGGCTGTGCTGGGGTGGAGATGATGAACCAGGTGGAGGAGATGATGACGATGGTGGTCATCACTCACAGTGACGGGACAGGCAGGGCTCATGTTCTCTCCATGTGTGTGGGAAATGCCACAGTGACAAGTTCAATGAAAAGAAAGGGACAGCACCCTCTCTGCCTAGTGGGCTGGCACAAAAGGAGCAGCTCAGCTGGGCAGGGTTCTGCCCAGTGGCAGAGGACCGAGCTCCGGCTCTTGGTTCTCCAGGGCAGTGAGTGAAGCCCTTCTCAGGGGGCCTTCCTAGTTCATCTGATTAAGGAAGGGCTTGCCCTGTGCAAGATACGTTTGTGTGTGTGTGTGTGAGTGTGTGTGTGTGGTAGAGTCACTCAGGGTCTGAGAGGCCACACAGCTTATCTGTGAGATGTGGTCTCGGGTCCTCTAACCCACTGCTGCCAGCTGAGTTGTCCCCACACAGTTGCTTGGCTGCTGCTACCCTCAGTATGTGACAGCCTCCTTGTCTTCCCCAGCTGTCCTTGCTCAGTCAACTCCTAAGCCTCATGAGGCCATCATCCCTGGGGCAGTACCTGGGCTCTGAGCCCTTGCCACCCTGCCAGGAGCAACAGCCAAAGGCCAGTGCTGCACTGGACCATAAGGTGAGCACCCTGCACTGTCTGCTTCTGCCAGGGCTGTCTTGTCTGCTTTGCGCCACCTGTGGGGTCTACAGCTGCCCATCCTCCTAGAGCCCCAGGCTACGCCAGAGCAGAGACCAGCGGGCTTCCTCTTGTGTTGAGGGGAGGCGCTCCTCAGCTCCCAAGCCTGTAATTAGAGCCCTTGCCCACACGGCACACATAGGTACAGGGCGTGGGCGCAGGCGTGCAGGCCAGAGGGCCGCTGTGTGTCTGCTGCACCCGCTGGAGCCTGGCTTCCTTAGCCCTAGGGCTCTGGGTTAGCTTTAGAGGACAGGAATGGGGGATGGGGAGATGCTGGGGTGGGTGGGGTGGGCGATGGGAGCACATTTAGGAGGAGGAGGGGGTGTCGTTATGGGAGGGGCATCATCGTTTTCCTTTTTGCAGGGCAGGGCTGGGGCCAGCCTCCCTGCTCATTTTCAGTGATTGTTACCGAGGCTGCGAGGCTGTGTCCTTGACCTCCCCACAGTTCTTCCCAATTAACTTTCCAGACATCACCCAGCTTTCCTAAAAGTTTGGCTTTTAGGTTTGGAAGCCAAGGGCAACAAGGTACCCCAGGGCCTGGAGGTTGCAGGGCGAGGAGACTGAGGTGAATGTCAGAGCAGAGACAGTGGTGGGTAGGCTTCTGAGGGAGCGCTGCAGGCCCAGCTCCCTGTCCCTGGGTACTGGGGGTGATGAATGGAGATAGGGATCTTCTAATTCAGCAAGGCAGTAATTCCAAAACCCTGCTCAGAGGTGGATGTTGAGGATCCACGAGTCCAGCCTTTGGGCACTGCTCTGCAAATCAGATAAACAAATTAATTACTTAATGAACACAAATGAACCATTAAGAGAGTCCCAGTGCACTCCCCTTCCAGGACACGCAGGGAAGGTGATCTTTCCGTTGTGCCTAATATGAGTGCATTTACGAGGCTGCAGCCTCCCTGGAGAGTGTGAACCGCCAGCATGCCCCTTCTCCTCTGCCAAGTACTGCCAGGACACAGGAGCTGGTTGCAGAGGCTGGTTATGGGGCCTATAGAAAGGGGGCAGGACCAGTCTCTGGGGTGGCCTGAGCAGGACCCCAGAACCTGGGAGGCCTAGGCTGGGGGGGAGTGATGAGAGAGAAAAGAAGAAGCTGGTCTGGCCTGGCTCTTGGGGGTCAGCCCCACAACCTCATGCCACAGAGGCAGGGCCCTGCCAGGCCCAGCTTTCCATTTGGTTCCCCTTGTTTCTGAATCTGCCTGGTGGCACAGCTGTCCCATAGCCTGGGGGTGGGGGGGGGAGGGGATGAGCCGGCTGAGGCATCCTCTGTGTTAACGGGTGCTGCCATGCAGGTAGAGGAACTTGTGAGAAGTGTCCCTGCGTCCCCTGGTTGACTGCCATATTGGGGATGGCTGGTTTGGCCTAGAAGCTCAGAGGGGCTGCACATCTTGGCAGAATAGCCCAGAAGCAGAGTGTGCTGGAGAGCGGGGCAGCAGAAGGGGCAGGCAAGGTCACTACAGCACTTAGGACCCCGGACGCAACCCAGGACCACTGCAGGCTCTCAGGGTGAGGGAGAGGAGGGCAAGGGCGACACAGGTGGGGCTCCAGGTGAAGAAGAGTGTGAAGTGGGCCGAGCTGTGTCCCCTGCCTAAGTGCTGTTCTGACTGGGAGGGGCGAGGTGGGGCGATGACTGGGCAGGCTCCCACCCCAGCTGGCTGACTCCTCATTAGGCCCCAGTGTGTTTCATCTTCAAAGCAAAGATGGGGCTACTCACCAGCCAAAGAGAGCCGCTGGCGTCATCCGCCCTGTTTTACGGGAGTGGTGGTCTGGGTGGGGGCTCAGCCTTTTATCCCCAGAGCTCAAAGTCTTTGTCTTCTGGCCCCTTGAGTGCACTGGGGAAACTGAGGCCAGAGTCGGGTCATCCTGAGGTGACCTCTGGTGCAGGAAGTGGCTGCTTTTCCAGGCCCTTGGGGCTACCATGCTGGGCTGCCCGCCCATCCCCCCAGCCCAGCTCCTACTCTGTCTGGGAGATTTCCTGCCCTGCTCTACGGGTCATAGCCCTCCCCCAGCCCTGCAAATAAACACTTCTGCCCAGCTCTTCCCACCTCCTCTCTCTCAGGCACTGGCCCGGCCTCTTCCCTCCTTCTGGGAGGAGGCCCAGGGCACGATGTGGCTTCACCTAGCATTGTCCCTGTGTGCATGAGCTGTCTGGTTGGACCAGGGCACAGCCACATCTCTGTACAGTGCATTCCAGTTTGCCACTAGATGGTCAGACGGAAGGATGGACAAGCAAATGGATTGTGTTATCAATCGTCTCTCCCTTCCTGGACTTTCTTCCACTCTGTTCTAGTCATCTGCTCTCCTGCCCGCATTCTGGAAAGCGCCCTCTGCACACCTTCCAACCAGTGGCAGGCTCAGGTCTCTTAATGTCTTTGGGTCCCTAAGGCCTGATGGAGCTCTGGGCTTCAGAAGTGACACCTTTGTAATGAGAGAACCAGCTGCAGGGCAATGTTGGTAATTAGAAAGCTAGACACCAAGTACTTGAACAAAATGGCTCTTACAGCTGCTCCTCTGCATGGGGGCCAGGAGGAAGGGGAGCGCAAGGGGAGGTGGGCGGCCTGGGTTCCTGAATTCTTTGTCCTAGCTAGGTCAAAGTAACTTAGCAAATCACAACAGAGCTTGTAAAGGAGAAGAAATTGCTTCCATGGAATATCCTGCTTAAGGAATTGATTAGCAGGGCATGGTGGCACAGGCCTGTAATCCCAGCAGCTCAGGAGGCTGAGGCAGGAGGATCACAAATTCAAAACCAGCTTCAGCAATTAGCAAGGCCCTAAGCAAAAAAATAAAAAGGGCTGGGAATGTGGCTTGGTAGTTAAGTGCCCCTGGGTTCAATCCCTGGTACCAAAATATAAAAATAAAAGTAAAAAAAAAAAAATTTTAAAGGCAGGGTGTGCTGGGGATGCAGGGTGTGCTGGGGATGTAGTTCAGTGGTAGAGCACCCCTGGGTTCAGTTCCCAAAACCAAAAAAAAGAGGAAGAGGACAGAAGAAAAGGCTAACTAGAATGCTTTCATCTGGCATTTTTAAGTGTGCCCGCCTGCCCTGACACGTGCCCACCTGTATCCCAGCTGCTTGGGAGCCTGAGGCAGGGGGATCACTTGAGTTGAAGGCCAGCCTGGGCAACATAGTGAGACCAATCCCAAAAATAAATAAAATGAAGTCCGGAGCCCTCTGGCAGTTGTCAGTGGCCCTATGCTTTCTTGGTTGGAGCTGGGCTCACTCAAAGGAGAATAAACATCTGGGCAGAAGATGCTCGCAGTCGGGCACAGCCTGGCAAGAGTTAAGTGCCCTGACTGGCAGAACAGGAGAGAAAGGACCTTTGCAGAGTGGAGACTGTTGTGCTCTGGGGCTGGTCCCCCACTGTTTCCCTTTGGCCCACAATTCAATTCTGCAAAAGACAGGTGTCCTCCTGGGCCCTCTGAGAGACTAGCCTGTTAGCCCCAGGCAGACAAACATTGCCTAACCCAACTCCATCACCACTGTCTCCTCAGGGCACCCAGCTCAGCCTTCCAACCCAGAACCAGGGTTTCCTGGTTGGCTTGCTTTTAACTGATGGTGTGAGCTGAATGTGGCCAGAGTTGGTCTGTTTGTGTTCTGTCCAGTCCCGGGGTCATGGGTGTGTGTTTATTGAAATTGTTGCTCTCTGCTCTTGTTAAGCCTGCCATCACACACCATGCTCCAGTTTACCAACTTCCCTTTTGGTTTTTGCTTTTCACCATGTCTAGTGCGCACGCGCGTGCGTGCGTGTGTGTACATGTGCGCGCACACATTTTCATGCATGTGTGTGTGTATACACACATATATATGCATATACACACATGCATATATAAACATGCACACATTTTACGTGTATTGTGTATACATACTTTTTTTTTGGGGGGGGATGCTAGGAATCAAACCCAGGGCCTTGTGCGTGGTAAGCACGTTCTTTACTTCTGAGCCACTCTCCAGCCAGATGCTATATTTGATGGGAGTTTTTGGTTCTGTTTTTTTTTTTTTTTTCCCCCATAGAGATTTGGGAGGTAAAAGGAACCAGGATCTTGATGGTGGGATGGAAGTTTTTCCCCAGTTGGTTAAATTTGAGGCCTGGGAGGAAGTCACTGTCTCCTGTTGTATGGGAAGAAAATTAAGGGAGGAGGGAAGTAGGGGGTGGGGAGCCTGGCAGGCGTGAGGCCCCAGGCTAGTGCTGGGCATCCGAAATCCCAGCTCCTCAGAGGCTGAAGTGGGAAGATCGCAAGTTCAAGCCCAGCTTGGGCAATTTAGTGAGACAGACTTTTTAAAGGGCTGAGGGTGCAGCTCAGTGGTCGAGTGCTTGCCTAGCTTGTGGGAAGCCCTGGTACCTGAAAAGTAAAGGAAAATAAAAGGTGGGATCTAAACCTGGCTCCAGTCTCCATAAGTGTCTCTTCCCTGCCTGATGAAGTCCTCAGAGGATGACAGCCTGGGGCTCCCTCAGCATCTGCCAGCCGCTTCCTCCAGGTGCGTGCCTGGAGGGTCCCCGGCTCTGTCTCCTGGGGCCTGGAGAGGGCTTGTTTGTGGAGATAGTCAAGAGGTGATGTTGGGGGTAACAGCATCAGGCAGCCTCTGAGGTGGTGATGCTGGCTGGGGTAAGCCCCCCTACCTGCACAGACTCCCTTGCACACCTGTGGCTCTGCCCAGCCTCTGCGCAGGGCGTGGGCCGCTGTGCATTTGTGAGTGCGTCCTGTGCATCTTCGTGAATCCTGTGGTGTGCAGCGTGTGTCAAGGGAGCTGGCGAACAAGTTTTGCTGCTTTTGCTCAGGCTGCTGCGACTGCAGACTGCAGCTGTCTGTCCCTGTGCCAGGAGCCGCCTTAGTGGGAGGTGGTGGTGGGGAGAGGCTCAGCTCCCTGCAGAGGTAGGGCAGGGTGGTGTGCTGCCCTGTGGCAGCTCTCGGCTAGCCTCTGCCCTCTCTCTGCACTCTCAACCCCAACAAGGGAATGTGTGTTCCCTCAGGCTTGCCTTGAGCACAGACTTCTGGTCCTGTGTCAGCCTCAAACACACAAGTGGGGCCCGGAGCCTCTGCCACCACCAACCCCTAACCCCCCAACCCCCATCTGTGCTCTCTGCTTTGTCACAGGCAAACACCTGTCCTTCCCTCCTGCCCCTCACCCGCAGGGTTGGGAACCTAGGTTAGGCAGGGCTAGGAGGTCTGGGAGGAAGCAGGAGCTGAGGAACAGAAAGTACACATTCAGGACTCCTGAGTTCCTCCCCCGCTGGTGGTTGGTTAATTCCTCCAGAATGAGGAGCATCAGACCTCAAAGAGGCAGCCTCTGAAAAGCTGGCCCTCCTGGGGCAGAGGAGATGGCTGCAGGTCTGGGGACTGGTGGCCCAGGCCAGCTTTGGCTCCCAGGAATTCTGATTTCTTTGCAAGCACATGAGGTCTTGAAGTGACAGGGCCGCGCTGGAAGGGCAGGCTGGGCTTCTTCTTTTCTTCAAGCCTGGGCAGCTGGAGGCTGTGCAGCATCTAGATCCTCTCTGCCTCACCCCAGCTGGGCCAGTCCTCCAGGCAACCCCTTAGGGTCTCTCTACCCAGGTTTGTTGGCCCTTTCAGCCCCCCTGGGTGGCTCTATGGATGGTCTTCCTCCCATTCTGACCTGTCACATTATACCCCAAACCCTACCATCCAAGTCTCCTCCAGCTGGTCCTACCTCATCCACGTGGATTTAGCCCTGCCAATCATATCGCCCCACTTTGACCAAAGCAGTGGACTCTTTCCCAGAAACCCTCCATTCCGGTGCCTATGACTTTGCTTCTTCTGGTCCTCCTCCCTGCAGTGCACAGCCTCCTCTCCTGTCCTTGGATCTCTGTGGCCCATCCCAGCCTGTCCACTCAGGCTGTGGCTTGTACACTTGTTGCTTCACACACCCAAACTGAGGTGTGTGTGAGGTCAGGTCACCTCCACCTCCTTCCCAGGCTCCCATTGAAAGCCTGGCCTGAGCAGGTGCTGTGATGTGAGAGACCCTGCCTGCCTCCATGCCCCCAGCCCCGCCAGCTGCCTCTTCTTCCTTCCAGGCCAGCACCAGCTCAGCAGGTGGAGGAGCAGGACTTTCTGTGGGGTGACCAGGCAGCTCAGGCCTTGCGGAAGACTGGGAATGGGTGGGGAAGGCCCCGCCCATACCAGATAGGCCAGAGCTTTCTCAGGTGCCCCCTGCCTTTTCAGCTCTTCTGTGTCTTCTACTCTGTCTGCCAAGCATCTTTAGTGATAGGAGCATGAGTCCCATAGCTGCAGATCAGCTCATCAGGCTTAGCTAGACACACTGCCATGAAGCCTTGGCCTTGCTCTCTCCACCTCTTGGCTCTACCCCTTGGCGCATTCCCAGGCAGGCTCTCTCCTCCTGGTGGTGTGAGACTCCAGGCTGACCTCCTTTCCTTAGCCACATGAGCCAGGGGGAAAGAAAGAGCCCCTATCCTAGAGGCCCAACCAAAGTCCCAGAGTCGAGTCTCATTGGCTTGGCCAGGCTGGCATATGATTGGCTGGTCCAGGTCACATGAGCTCCCCTGGCGTCAGCACTGAAGACACCACCAGAGAACAATCTGGCCCAAGTGCTGGATGCTCTTACAGAGGAAGGGGGTGGATCCTAGATGCCCATAAACCTTGGATTCCACAGCACCCCCTGTTCCTTTTTTTTTTTTTTTCATGTTGATGCACTTTTATGATCATCCCCCTGTTCTTCTGTCATGGGTAAGAGCCCTATACTCTGATCTTCCCAGAAAGCTCAAGGAGGGCCCTGCTTCCCAGGTTCTCGCCATGCTAACACTCCAGGAGCCAATTCAGTGAGTGAGAAAGAGGACCCGCTGGGATTAGGTTTGTTTCCTTGTTTTGTTTTGTTTTTGGAACCGGGTTTGAACACAGGGACACTCAGCCACTGAGCCACATCCCAGCCCTGTTTTGTATTTCATTTAGAGACAGGGTCTCACTGATTTGCTTAGCGCCTCACTTTTGCTGAGGCTGTCTTTGAACTTGTGATCCTCCTGCCTCAGCCTCCCAAACTGCTTGGATTACTGTGTTGTTGTTGTTATTGTTTTCTTTTTGTTGTACCAGGGATTGAACCCAAGGACACTTAACCACTAAATCATATACCTAACCCTTTTTATTTTTTATTTTGAGACAGGGTCTCATTAAATTGCTTAGGGCCTTACTAAGTTGCTGAGGCTGGATTTGAACTCACAGCCCTATTGCCTCAGCCTCCTGAGCCACTGGGATTACAGGCAGCGTGCACCAGTGTGCCCAGCAGATATTGGCTTTGGCGAAAGCCACTGCTCTATGAAGGCGACCATGTGGATGCCTGGCCCAGTTTCCATTGCCCCCTCACATGGCCCCACACGCTCATTCTCACACTCACCCCCACATGCTGATGTGCTTGTGCACACATTTAGACTCACATGCGCACTGAGATTCCTGCTGCTCTCTAGGCCACTGGCAGAGCTGGGCTTTCCTGTCCAGATTGCCTGAGGTCAGGGTCTGTAGTTGCAGCTGGAGGAGCAGGAAGAGCCCCTTGCCAGGCCCTGCCTGTGGTCTCCCTCACCCCACTGCCAGCAGGAAGCCAGGGAGGAAGGGTGGGCTATGTAGGAGCCCTCTCGAGCATCTGCCTACAGCCCCTAGGTTCTCCACCCCCAGAGGTGGACTGGGCCACACTGTCTAGATGACTTCCCTGAAGCACAGACAGGAGTAAAAGGCCCTCTACCTTCTTGCTTTTGTCCCAGCCCCTGTCTACACCCACCCTCCACCCAGCCTGCGGTGCCATGGCCTCCTGGTTCCACCCTGCCCTCAGTACCAAGAGCAGGAGCCAGGGCTGCTCAGGGTCCAATCTCCATGTCAGGATAGAGCTTAAAAGAGAACTGTCCTAAGCAACTCAGCGGGACACTGTCTCAAAATAAAAAGGGGTGGGGATGTGGCTCAGTGATTGAGCACCCTTGGGTTCAATCCCTAGTACCAAAAAATAAATCAATAAATAAAAAGGATTGCGTAGGCCATAGTGGTGGCACATCCTCATAATCCCTGCTGTTCCGGAGGCTGAGGCAAGAGGATTGCAAGTTCAAGACCAGCCTGGGCAATTTAAGGAGAACCTTGTCTCAAACTAAAACATAAAAATGGCTGAGAATGTAGCTCTGTAGTAGAGTGTTTTTGCCTAGCATTCATGAGTGTCTAAATTCAATTTCCAGTACTAAAAAAGAGAGCCTGGCGTGGTGGCACATGTCTATAATCCCAGGGACTCCAGAGGCTGAGGCAGAAGGATCACAAGTTCAAGACCAGCCTCCCCAATTTATCAGGGCCCTAAGCAACTTAGCAAGACCCTGTTCTAAATAAAATACTAAACAGGGCTGGGGAGGTGGCTCAGTGGTTAAGTGCCCCTGGGTTTAATCTCTGGTACCAAAGAGAAGGAGAGAAAGAGAGTACCACTGTGAGGAGTGTAGGCCTTTGCACTTCCTCTCTGGGAAGCAGGAAACATAGGTGAGGCGCTCACCCCTGTTCTAAGGAAATGGAGGGTGTGGGTGTGTGCTGGTCTCCTAGGTCCTCCAAAGCCTGGGAAGAGACCTCTGCCACTCCTCCCAGCTGGAGTCCTAGAGCGACTTTCCTCCCAGCAGCTGAGCCGGAAGTCTTGTTCCTGTGCAGATGCTCCCCGCCTGTCTCCCATCACCCTAAAGTGGCCTTGTCCCTAGTCTGTGCCCAGGGCTCCGCACCCCCCTGCACCCGGTCACTTTGATGTGCAGAACTGGGTGTCCTGCCTGGCAAGCCCTATGGTGAATGGGGCAGCCCCTGCCTGTGACGCCTGTTCTTTGGCCTCTCAACCCTGTCTTCAGTGATCCTGGGTAGGAAGAAGTATTATGTCACATGTCTCATTTCCTATTTGTTGGTCATGTGTCCTTGTCATTTCCTTCTTGCTAGGATTTATGACTGATGACCCAGTCCTGAGCAGAGTCACTTCCAAAGTCAGCCTTCCTTTGGGAACAGAACTTTGGGTGCAGCCCTATACTCCTTTCAGTGCCTACAGAGGCCACGGTCAGAGAGTATAATCTTAGAGGGAGCTACCTAGACAAGGGTCATACTGTTTGCTCGCAGGGACAGGGAAGAAATGGTGTCCTAGCAATCAACGTGGCAGGTGCCACATGCTAGGACCAGTTCAGGTGGTATGCCCAGAAAAATGTGTGTCCTTTGATCTTGTGTCCAGGCCAGCCAGATAAGACCTAGCTCTCTCCTCTGGCTGAGGCTCTTGGCCTGGGGCCTGCAAGTAGCCCTGCCTCAGGATTGCTCACCACTAATAATGATTGTTGTTGTTGGCCTAAGCCAAGGTAGAGTACCTAGACCATGCCCTTGGGGCTCAGGCTGGAAAGGACAGCCCCATCTGCCCAGCAGCAGCCTTGGCCTCTCTGTCCTGCCTCTGTGAGGCCCTTGGACCTTTGCTGCAGAGTGAAGAGCCTTGCTGTCTCTTGAGGGTAATGTCCACAGAGTCAGTACCCTTTAGATCTTTCTCTCTCTCTCTCTCTCTCTCTCTCTCTCTCTCTCTCTCTCTCACACACACACACACACACACACACACACACAGCTGGGGGAGTCTGCTCAGCTGTGTCTTACTAAACAGAGTTAGGGTGGTTCATGTTGGGGACCTCTCCAAGCCTCAGCTTCCACATCTGCTGAGAAATAGGGGTCACCAGGCCCTCTTTGCGTGTTCCCTTGAGTCAGGGTGTGAATCGATGCTGTAGGCTTCGATTTAATAAAAAAGGAGATGGAATCATGGCCTGGTCTCTCCTTAGGTCTAAATGGCTCACAGAGGAGTAGTTGGTTCTAGAGCTGATCTTCAGCACACAGGCTCACATCCAATCCCTCAGAGGCCCCCACACCCAGCCATGGTTGCAGTGGCACCCAGGGCAGAAATCTGCTGGTGGCAGGTCAGGCTGGGCTGGATCTCCAGGCCTTCGGCTGGATGCACATCCCCCTGGGGTGGCCACCACCCAGAGCCTGTGGTGGAGCCAGGGCCAACTCTCATTAGTAAGAACAGGGGTACCTGCAGGGTGGACCCCAGGCCCTCGCAACATAGCGGGGAGAGTCACAGCCTGTGCATTACCACATCTTCCCTGCAGGTGTTCCTGGGTCAGCTTTAGGGCTCCCCCCTGTCCTCAGCAGCTACACCAATGCCTGGTGGAACCTGCTCCCAGAGGCCTCCTGTCCTGGCACCCTCTAGGGAACAGGCTGGGTTTGAAGACCTGCCCAGGGTAAGACTCGGTCTTGAACTGAGGTGGGAGAAACCATGCTGCCGGGGCTAGAGCAGGAGTCCTCCTGGGAGCACCACCCACCCACCCACCCTGCTCTGTGCAAGTAACGGGCCACAGCCTGCTCCCTTGGCGTCAGCTAGAGGGGACTTTCCTGCAAGATGAAGTTCCTGGGAAATGTCCACCCTGTTTCCCTCATGTATTAAGACAAAAGTGCAAGAGAAGAACCCCGCTTGACCTGGGAGACTCTCAGACCAGCTGGAGCAGAACAGAGACGTCACCCTTCCCCTGCTGGGTGACGAGCCTGGTGGCTGTGCGCCATCACTCATTGGGCCTCCTTCCCCAGGGGGAGGGCAGGGCCTGCTTGGAGGCAGGAGAGGCCGAATGAGGCCTGTGCACTAAACCTCTGAGAGGAACCCCCCCAGGCTCCAGGGAGAAGCCCAGGAAGGAAGCCTGGCCTCATGGGCAGGACGGTCCACCTCGTCCAGTCATCACTGGGTCTAGGCACGTCCATTAGTCCTGTTCCTGGCTTCTCCAGACTCTGTCTCTCCCCACGGCGTTGGCTGAGGTTTCCTGGGTCCCATTTTCCCGTTGGGGCTTCCCAGCCTGTACTCATGCCCCTGTGGGAGGAGCTGGGTTCCTGAGCCAGTCAGGGCCAGCTCCAGACAAGCCCTGGAGCATGGACAGGCCTAGCCACCCTCAGGGGGCTGCCCCAAGCCACACTGACTTCTCTCACAGAGCCATAGAAGGGACCCCTGTGTTCCCAGTGCTAGAGATCGTGGCAAAGCAGGGGGCGGGCTGCCTTGGCCACCCTCTCTTGTTCTTGAAGAGAAAAACAAAGCCTGGTGTCTCTGTCGTGCCAGTCAAGACAGGTGCGGGCTTGCTAAGTTCAGGAATTGGTCACACTGTGACAAAGCAGGAAGCCTGGCTCTGTGCTCGCATCTGGCTGCTTATTCTGTCCTGCCCTGGCAGGAGGGCCACCATGCCTGCCCTGTGCTCCTGGCCTGCCTCAGTCACCCAAGCAATGGCATTTGAGAAGGAGACTCAGATTCTGCCTGCTGTGTGCCCCTAGTTCCTGCTAAAGTTTGCCTCCCTGACCTTCACACAGGAGTGGGAGGTTATCTGGATGGACTCAGACCCCTTTCAAGGTTGAGAGAGGGACAATGCTAGGGGTGGAACCCAGGGCCTTGGGCATGCTAGGTAAGCACTCTGCCACTGAGCCACCTCCCCAGCACCCACCCTCTTTTAATTTTTTTTTTTAGTTGTTGATAGACATTTATTTATTTATATGCGGTGCTGAGAATCAAACCTAGTGCCTCACACATGCCAGGCAAGTGCGTTAACTGCTGAGCCCCAGCCCCAGCCGCACCCTCTTTCAATTTTGTGACAGGGTCTCCCTAAATTGTCCAGGCTGTTCTTGAACTTGAGATTTCCTGTCTCAGCCTCCAGAGTAGCTGGGATTACAGATGTTCAGAACCACCATGCCCATTGTTGTGTTTTTTGTTGCAATGCTGGGGATGGACCTAGGGCTTCATCCGTGCTAGGTAAGTGCTCTACCTCAAGCCCAAGGCCTTTTTTCCAAAACACTCCTGAGGATCTCAGCTTTGGCCATGATTTCTGGCCTCAATGGAACTTTCCCCTTTAATAAATAGGGACTGAGTCTGACTGCAGCCTCCCCTGGCTTAGGCCCAACTCCAGGTGCACCTGGAGCTCCGGCCCCAGCCTCCAAGCTGAGGCAGGGTACCCCACCTTGGGGAAGAAACCTTATAAAATGTGGTTTGATATGGCTTTTCTCTAGGACTTGCTCCCCAATCCCCATTCCCCCCCCCAAAAAAAAAAAAAAAAGCAGAATCATTTTTCTGGGACTTTCCCTGCAGATTCGATTATGGGAATCAGTATAAAAACAAAGTTGTGAAACTCTGAGCAGCGTGCGCTGGCTTTTTTCCTCCCAGTAAATTCCCTCTGCACAGGGTTAACAGGCTGACAGATTTCCCTCCCCTCGAGTTCCTCCAGGGGGTTCCTCAGATCCTGAGGCCCGCCCTCCCTCCCAAGCCTGCTCCCAGGCAGAGAAGTTCTGCAGCCCTGCCTCTTTTAATGCAAAACCGCCACCCCTGACTCAGGGGCAGGCCTTCCAGCACTGTGGATAGTGAAAGGTGTTTACAAGTGAAAGGTCTGAGGGACATGGGATCTCCAGACCCCTTTTTCCCCTTCTCTGCTCAGTACTTTTCCTTGGCCTTCACACCCTTCCCCACAGCCATCCCCCTAGCCAACGGCTCCATGGGCAATAATGTTTTGTCATTCCCTGCCACCTCACCAGTAGCTTGCTCAATGCCAAGTGTTTTGCTCTCTTGAAAGGCCTTAGCCGGGCATAGTGGTACACACCTGTAATTCCAGTGACTTGGGAGACTGAGATAGGAGGATCAAAATTTCAAGGCCAACCTCTGCAATTTAGCAATGTCCTCAGCAACTCAGTGAGACCCTGCCTCTAAATAAAAAATGATAAGGATCTGGGGATGTGCCTTAGTGGTTAAACATCTGTGGGTTCAATCCTGGGTTTCAACAACAAAAAAGGGAAAGGCCTCAGCTTCTTTTCAAGGTCATGTGTCTCTCCCTTACCCACACCCACCCCAAGACCAGTGAGTTTCAGTCACATTATCATGGGCAGTGTCTTGTAATTTTTAGAAAAACAACCAGTTTGTATTATATTTTGACTCCATGAGTAAAGCACACACATGGTAGAGAAATACTCTTAAGGGAAGACGCGAACTGGGGGTGGAGCTCAGTGGAGTGCTCGCCCACACAACATCCCCGAAGAGAAAAGAAAGGACAAAGGAAAAAGGCAGATGAAAGCCCTCATCCTGCCATTCCTGCTCCAGAGAGGGCCCTGGGTCCCCCTTCCATCCCACCTGCACAGCCACCTTCCAAGGCCTTGACCCCAGGCCCGCCCTCAGCCCTGGCCCCTCGGTGTCTTGTATCAGCCCTCAGGATCTGTCTGGTATTGTCATCTGCCCACCTCCACCCCCACAGGGCCATCTTTGCCTCAAATCCTACTGTTACATGGAGGCCCACTTGAGCTTAGTCACTTCCTCCCTGAAGCCCCTGAGCTGCACCCCCAGGGTATCTCCCCCACCCCCCCACAAAAAAAAAAAAAAAAAAAACCCTGGAAGGACTTTGTCCTGGTCCACGGGAAAGCTGAGATTTGGTGGTGGTTGACTAAATGATTACCTTTCTGGAGCAGTTTCCTCCTTGCCAAGTGGATGAGGCTGTGCCTTAGTCAAGGGACAATTCAGATGCACAGGTCTGAGCCGTTAGCTGTTTGCCAGGATTGCAAAGGCTAGATGGAGTGAACCCTCTCTCTCAAGGCCAGGCTGGAATACAGGGGACCCAGGGAGCCTCAGGGCCCAGCGCACCGAAAGGGCACCTCGCCGGTGATCAGCTGGCCTGGGCACTAGGGCACCTAGCACACAGGAAGGTCAGGGTTTGGCAGGTGGGAGCAGAGTTGAGGAGCTTTGGTACCACCCACTGGGGCAGTGGCTTCCTGCTGTGTCTCTGGGCCAGCCAGGTGTAGGGCCCCCAGGGCTAGTCAGCTTGAGTCAGGTTCCCGGTAGCCTTAGCCACCAAGCTGACCAAGCTGGGTCTTGGGCAGGTTTGCTGTGTGAGCCCTGCAGTGGCCTCTGTCCTCAGGATTTTGTACCATGTATTCAGTTTCAGGAAGTCTGTTCATAGTGCCAAGTTGGTGCCCTCAGTTATGTTCCTGGCTTCTGTTATGGGGACGTTCCTAGGTCAGTGTGAGGAGGCTGCTGCCATTTCTCGGGCACCACCTGGGCAGGCTGATGAGGGCAGGGGATCCAGGGCCCAGACTGTCACCAGGATGGAGCCCTGCCGGCCACCCCCGACTCTCCTCTCCCATCCCAGCTTGTCCTGGGGCTGTTTATCTGCCACAGGCATGGTGACAGGTTTCTAACCACCCTGCTTATCTTAGAGGTAAGAAGCAGAAGGGGACAAGGCAGCAGGAAGCTCTGGGTGGGGGTGGCACATACCCACAGACAAGAGCTCAGAATGCCAGGAGCAGGTTGCCTCTCACCTGGGGCCTGATTTGTTTTTGGGATGCTCCCTGGAAGACATTTTGTAGAGGATGGTGCCAAGAGAGTCCAAGGTGCCCTGGGGTCAGACTGCCTTGGGGTCGAACCGTCCTCTGGTCAGTTTGAAGGGTTCAGCAGCAGGAACAAGGGTGGAGCTGGTGGGGAAAGTGTGCACATGCTCCACTCAAACTGCCTCTGCCTGCTCCCGCTCCTCATCCGGGTTTGTGCTGGTCAGGAACTGTGTGCAGGTGCATCATCCTGCAAAGGGCGCCCCTTCACTGTGTGCACAAAGCTGCTTAGGGTTAGTGGCACTTTGGGTCACCCTGTCCACAGGTGTGTGTGCTTCAGCTGACGGGCAGACATGAAAGTGAAGAGGTGCCTCTGGCCTCTCTGCTAGAGGCCCAGGACAGGCTTGGGTGGTTTCTGGATGGAAGGGATTCCTTTTTTGTTTGTTCTCTTTGTTTTGTTTTTGCAGTGCTGGGGATGAACCTGGGGTCTCAAACTCCCTATTGAGGTACCTCCCCGTCCTGGATTCCTTCTTTGTCTGAAGGAAGAGGGGACAGTTCATCTAGGGGGGATGCTGGTAGAGCCTGCTGGCGGTCAGAGGTCTGAGTGGGTGTGGCCCCAAGCCAGTTCACACAGGCCATCCGTCCTCTTGGAGATTGTTGCTGGACCCCTGTAGTGGGGAGATTCCACCCTTGGCCCACTGGTCTTGAGGGCCAGGAACCCGCAGAGGCAGGGGCCACATTAGAGCATCCCCTCTCTGCGCTCTCTCCAGGTCTGCTACATGTGCCACAGCCTCCTGACACTGGCTGGAGTGGTGGTCAGCAGCCAGGATATTACTTCAGACCAGTGGGTAAGTATCCTAAGAGGATGGGACAGGGTTAGCTGGGGGGTTAGCTGGGGTGCAGTCCAGTCCTCTGCCAGGAGCTGCAGAGAGAGGCCCAGCCAGGGTGGGGTGCCAGGGCCTCTTCCTCCCACCAGGTCCCATGACCCATTCTCAAGTGGTCCTGACCCTTGCCCTGTGCCTTTCCTGCCCCACTTGCCTGCAGGCTCTCAGAGGCTTCCATCCCTCCCTCTGGCTGGCCCTCCCTCCTGCCCCTCCCCCATGTATCCGCCTCCACAGGGTGAGCTGCAGCTGCTCTGCATGCAGTTGGACCGCCACATCAGCACCCATATCCGGGAGAGCCCCCAGGCCATGCACCGGACCAAGCTCAAGGACCTGGCCACCCAGACCTACATCCGTTGGCAGGAGCTACTGGCCCACTGTCAGCCCCAGGTGGTGCCCGCTCCAGCCCCCAGACCTAGGATGGGAGGGAAGTGGTCAGACTGGGCTGGCCAGAGCTAACTAGCCACATGTCCACTCCACAGCAGCTGCTGAGTTCCTGGCTAGGACAAGGGTGGAGAGGGCAGTTGGTGGGGGAGGGCGGAGATGCCCTGAGGGACCCTCATCATTCTTATCAAGAATCCAGTGCCTGTGTGTGTGTGTGTGTGTGTGTGTGTGTGTGTGTCATTGCTGAAACATTCCTTTAGTGTGCTCAAGGCCCTGGATTCAACCCCCAGAAGGATGGCGGGTAGAGGCCAGCCTCAGGAATTCAGTGAGACCCTGTCTCAAAATACCAAAAATAAAAAATAGTCGGGGGGGGGGTAGGTGGCTAGGGATGTAGTTCAATGGTAGAGTACCCCAAGGTTCAATCTGAAGCATCTCTTAAAAAAAAAAAAAGTGAAGAGTAACTCAGCCCTGGGGAGACAGCACCAGTTTGTCATGAGTAGTGCCTGAAGGGGTACCAGCGGTACCACCTCTCATCGCCCTGTCCACTTTCCCTGAAGACCTGGGGCTGGCCTCCCACTCTATAAACAAGAGTGATCCTGGGCTAACCTGATCCCTTCTGTTTTCAATAGCAGTAAACTTTAATCCCCAGATTGTCACAGACCCTCTAGATAATAATGTTCATAGTTAAAACTTCCTAAAGACCTGTTTGTTGTGGTTGTGTGGTGCTGGGGACTGAATCCAGGGCCTTGTGCATATGAGGCACACACTCTACCAACTGAGCTATATCCCCAGCCCCTGAGGACCTGTTTTTGCATGCATGTACCTAACCCTCATGAGGCAGGTGTTGTTGATAGCCCATTTTACAGATGAGCAAACTGACCAGAGGCGCTGACAGGTGAGAGAGCTCATCCAGTCACGTAGGCAGTTCTGCAAATATCAGAGGCAGCTTAGCCTGATACAGGAGCCTGTGCAACCTCTGCTTGGCACCCTCCCCTCTGACCTCCATTTCTCCAACAAGCAGCACCCTGCTAGGCTGGCTTGAGGCTCTGCTGTCCAGGAGTCCCCAGGCCTTGCTGGAGACTGCTGGGCCAAAGATCCCTGTCCACACCTTCCTCTCAGGGCTCCCTGACACCCAGCTCGCCTCTGTCTCTTGTGCTTCCCCATAACCTCTGACTTGGGACTGACACGCTGGCCACAGGCTGTAGCTTGTGTCTCAGATTTCACAAGTCCCTGAGAAAGCTAGAGAGCAGACCTCACCCTGGGTCCCCCAGGAACTGGACCACACTAGTCTCTGGTGGGAAGCAGTGTGTTTGTCCAGAAAGGAAGGAAGAGCGAGCGGTGGCCTGGCAGAGCCAGGGTGCAGGACCACCTCTGTTCACACTCCTGGGCCTGCAGCCGTTCGGAGGGAGAGAAGACCCGAGCAGTGCTTTCATTTGTGACATTGTGGTCAGGTAGCCTGTTGACTGCTGTGTCCTTGTCTGGACCGTGAGCCTTGAGGGCATTGCATGGCTCAGAGGAGGCCTGGAGCAGACATTGAGTGTTTGCTGTTTATCCAGAGAGTCTCAGGAGAGGGCAGCACCTGGGCCAGGTTACTGCAGCCTGTTTTTCTCCTTGCCACAGGCCCAGTACTTTAGCCCCTGGAAAGACATCTAAAGGAGCAAGGGCAGGGCAGCCCAGAGCTCTTGACTCCAGCAGGAAGTGAACAGGACTCCAGGAACTGCAGGAGGCAAAGAATGGAGGCCAAAGGAGGTCCCAGAGTGAGAGGCCTGATGAAGCAGGAGCCCTCTCCACCACGGTCAGCTGCCCGCCAGGCTCGGCCACTCCCTGCCCAGCCCACCCTTCTGCTCCCAGCCCTTCCCAGCAGCAATTCCTCCCCAAGGCCTTTGCCTCATGGCTCTGATTTCCTGGGGCCTCCTGGGCCCTCCTAGGAGTCTTCCCCTCTCTCCACCCTCTCTCCTTGCCTCTAATGTGAGGTTCCTTTGTGACATTAAAGTTTATTTCAGCATCAGTGGCTTAGGAAGCTCCTTTCCATCTGATCCCAAGGGCACATGCCCAATGTCCAGCCTCCGGATGCCTGTGGCTTCCCTGCTACAAATTCTCACCTCCAGCAGTCATGTGACAGGAAGGGGGGGTGCAGGCCTTAGTCCTGCACCTGAGGGCTTTCTGCAGACGTGCAGGGGGCAGCAGTTACCCCTACAGCCCAAGAGCCATGGAAACTGGGAGCTGGGATGAGGAACATTTGTTTGGATCCAGTCTGGGACTACTTCCCGCCCCCGCCAGGGAGGCTACATAGAGGGAGATGGTGTATCAGGGCTGTAATTATGCTTAATTCAATTTATTGTTTAGCTCTGAAATCAACTTCCCAGACTTAGGAGTGGGGGCGGGTCCAAAAGACAGTTCCAGATCCTGCTCTTGCTTTCCCTTGCCTTGCCCCAGATAAGTTTCATGGGTTCTGATCCTTAGTGGGGTACTGGATATCTTTGACCTTCACCCCTTGAGAGTTGAGTGGGCCCTCTCTGCCCCCGCAGATCCCTGAGTATCCATTTTCTCTTGTCTGTCCACTCCCTAATACTGGCAATCCATGGCTGGCCCTCCTGATTCCTGGGTTGGGATGAGATTTTGCAGAAGATACAAGAGGTAGTCAGGAGGTAGCAGAGAATTACCTCTGTGACCACTCAACTCAAAAGACAGGACCCCCCCACCACCACCACCAAAGTAAATAAATAGAGGAACTTCAGTGGCTCCGTGTGCAGACCCAAAGTGGGACACATCCCTTCCTGGGCCTGTTTCAGACATAGCTGCTTCCCTCTTGGGGTCCCCAGAGTGCCCGGAGCTGGGGGATCTATTATTCAGAGGGCACAGACGTAGTACAGTGCCAGGTGCCACACAGGACATCTTTTCTGCTTCAAAGTGTTTGCCAAGTGAGGTGGAAGAAACCCTTCCAGAGCCAGGGTGACTTGGATGCCTGGGCCGCATGAGTTCTGGTTTCTCTCTGGCTGCAACAGATGCTGCATGGGCCCTGGCAGCCCAGGGGCTACCCAGCAGCAGCCAGCCCAGGTCTTTGGGTAAGAGGGCAGGGCCTCCCTCCAGACTGCCTCTACTGCTGACACTGCACATCCTGACAGTGGATCTTCAGTTACTTGGCGTGCTCTGGAAACCTGGAAATCACCTTTGAAATTTCCCTTCTTTGTTCTTACTGCCAATAGCAGAGACAGGTAGGGAGTCCCGAGTGGCTGAAATGGGAGTTTCCAGTTCTTGAAGCTACCCCTACCTGGCTTGGGGAAAGGGAGGGTCTGTCCGTCAGCTTAGATAGATGGAGCCCTTCTCCCCAGCCCTGGCTCCCTGCTCCCTAAACCTACTCATCACCAAGAGGGAAATAGATATCAAGGGGAAAGGAGGTGTTGGTGACAACTCAGTCCCTCCAGATACCTGGCTGTAACCTGAGGAGAGGTGTGCACTGGAGGTCACCCAAGGCCGGATGCTATCCCCTGGGCCCTGTAATGGGCCCTTGCTGGGACTGGCTGGAAGCTGAGTAGATGTCCCCAAATGTGCTGGGATCAGTTAGAGATCCTAGCCTCCTGAAGGCCACGAATTCTATAATGATGCTGGCAATTTTACCACTTGCCCTTCAGGTCTTTGAAGCCCCTGGGAAAAGGCGGGGGATATCCTGGTAGAAGCCACTGGAAAAGCAGTGATGACGGATGTTTTCCTGCTTCCTTTCGGTGATGGTGGCAGGGAGGGGCTGGAAAGGGAAAGGCTTCCCAGGTGGATGGCTTTGATAACCCTCCTTTTAGAGGAAGTAGAGGGAGGAAGTCTCTTTTCCATGTCTCCACTCCCAGGGTCCCTGAAGGGTGGCTGACCCAAGCTTTTTCACTTCCCATCTGTGGGTTGACCCTCGTCCTTCCTCCTGGAGAGATGCCTCAGGGGAGTAGCAAGTGAGTAGCTCAAGTCAAGGGCACCAGGGTTCACGACCAGTGGTGGGGGATGGGGGAAGGGAATTTGCTTTTCAGGTGAGACTCCTGGGCCATCTCTAGAGACTGGCCAGAGCTGCCAGAGATCTTTGGAGAGCCTCAGCTGACATTTAGCACATCTTTGTATTTCCCTTTGTATTTCCACAAGAGCAAATGGGGGCAAGTAGGAGGAGGGTCTGTCAGGGCTTAGGACCTGAAGGGTGTATGCCTTCCATAGCAGACACCAGGCCAGTCCGAGGGAGACTAGACAGGTATGTGACAGATGACTGACCCCACCCCCATTTTAGTAATTTTTATTTTCAGGGAGTGCTCACCACTGAACTACACACCCAGCTGCCTTTAATTTTTATTTACTTTGAGTCCAGGTCTTGCTGAAATGTCCAGGCTAGCCTGGAACTTGCAATCCTCCTGCCTCAGCCTCCCAAGTAGCTGGAATTACAGGAATGTAACCACCACTCCTGGCAGTACTTTTTCTTAATGAAAGACCCAAGTATCCTTAGTTTTCTACCAGTTGTTCTTTTATTCAAAGGCATGAATCATGAATAAATAGTCATACAAAGAAACTTTATCCTCTGCCCACCCACCTACAGAAAAGGTCATTGCCGGGAATGAACAGAATACAGCAGGAAATGCAGGGAGGTGGAAGGGGGGGACTGGAGCCTGGTATTTATATTTTACTTATTTATACCTCCTGGAGATCAAACTCGGGGCCTTGCATATGCTAGGCAAATGCTCTACCACTGAACTACATCCCCAGCCCTTTGTATTTTATTTTGATACAGGGTCTCTCCAAATTGCCCAGGCTGGCCTTGAACTTTCCATCCTCCCCTCTCATCAGGATTATAGGCCTGTGCCCCTGGCCCTTCTGGAGCCTTGTTTTTGAGGAGTCTTTGTGAAGGAGGGGCTCATGGGTCTGTTACTGGAGGCTTCTTTCTGCCCACATCCCTGGCATAGGGGACCCTGATGCCTGCCATTGAGGTACAGAAGGAGACTGTCCCTGCCAGTGAAACCAAACCACCTTTTGAAACTTTCCACTGGGGCCACCTTGGAGGTAGAGCCAGGGAGCTCAGGTCTCTGACTGGTAACCCTTGCACCTAGAGGCTGGTGGTGAGGCTTAAATGCAAGGAAAAGCAGGAAGTGGACATTGTCAGGGCACATGCTGACTTGTTGGAAGACAGAAATGGGAATACCAAGATCTGATTTAATTTAACACCCCCACCGCCCCCCCCCCAATTGAACCCAGGTGCTCTAGTACTGAGCACTGCATCTGCAGGTATTTTTGGTTTATTTGTTTTTATTTGTTGTTGTTGTTTTTTGAGACAGGGCCTCCTTAAGTTGCTGAGGCTGGTCTTGAACTTGGGATCCTCCTGCCTCAGCCTCCTGAATTGCTGGGATTACAAGTGTACACTGTCATGCTCAGCCATTACCAGTTTTTACAGGGTGGTCATGAGGGTAGAGTGGGGAAATGTATATGAAGGCAAATTGGACCATCTAAAGCATAAAAAGAATGGGAGAGAACATCTGCATATCAGTTAATCCCCACTTAAATGGGACCAGGGTCTAATCAAGACTAGAGGGCTGGGGATGTAGCTCATGGTAGAGCATTTGACTTGGCTAGTGTGCTTGAGGCCCTGGGTTTGATTTCTAGTACTAAAAAAATAAAATCCATAATCAGAGGAGGTAGTGCATCTTTTCCCTCCCTGGCAGCTGCAGCAGGGCACCTGCCCTGCCCACCCCAAGGTAACTGTAATCTGGCTTGCCACCAATCTCCAGCATCTCCAAGGCCACAGCTATTTTCCTAGTGGAAAGGAGCTGGGAAATGTGGTTTGGCCAGAGAGAGAGGATGGGGCCTTTTTGTATACCAGCAAAGACCCAATTGTTACTGAAACCAAACTGGGCGGCTTTTCTGAATTATCTCCACTGCTTTTCTGGTCTCCACTTTTCAAATGCCAAGTTTTAACCCAGAACAAAAGCTTCTGTCGCACCGATTTACACTCTAGATCAGACAGCCTAACAGTGTTTCTTCCCTCCAGGACTCCCCCTGGCTCAGAGTTATGGTGGAAACCTCAGGGCCTGCAGTCCCTCCACTCTTGCCCTTTGGCTGTAGTCAGGGGGTGGCCTCCCAGAGGTTCCTCTGTCCACCTGCCCAACTCCGAGGACCAGCTGGCAGGAAGGAGGACTTGCCAGGCAGCACCGCCCAGGAGGCCCGAGCTACAAGTTACTTGGAGGAGTGAGCGGCTGTGGGCCGGCTGTGGGCGGAGGCTGGCGGTTCTGAAGGTGGTGGTGCTGCTCAGCGTGGCTCCTCAGCCCCTTTCATCTGAACATCAGGGCTCGTGCCACTTGTTAATCTGCCTTCCAGTGGCACCAGAAGGAGTCATTTCCTGGGGGGTAGGCTCTGCCAGGAGACTAAGAAACAAGGGACGGACTGCCCGAGACTTGGATCTGTGAGGATCATTCCAGTTCGAGGGCAGGGGCCGGTGGGCGTTGGGACCAGAAACTAGGAAGAATTGGGGGCCAAAAACCAGACCGCTCTGGTCCTCCCCCAAGAGAAGCCCTGGGTTTCCTCCGGCGCGCGTTCCTGGAATTCGCGCCCTGATGTGGCTCTCCTGAGTTGGTAACTGGAGAGTGAGGAGCACCTCAGCCCCATTCCCGAGCCTAACCCGCCGCAGGTCTTCGGGGGACACTTCGGAAAGGCCAGGTGAGTCCGATTCTCCAGTGGCAACGCCTGGAGTCCCTCCCCGCCACCTCCAGGCGCCGTGGCGCAGATC
>NW_026000020.1:6417347-6425921 GCF_001458135.2 Marmota marmota marmota
CCCCCCCGCCCTTCCCGCGCTGGTGATCTGGGCCGACAGAGGGCGTCCGTAGGCCAGGCTCCACCATGCTCCCAGCGCTGCCGCTTTGTTTGCATTCAAATCCCCGGAGCTGGGGGAGGGGAGAACCGGGGGACCCGGGACGGGGTCTTGGCGGGGACCCTTTGTTTTGGGGTGAGCAAGTCCCCAGCTTCTGTCTCTGTACCCGGTACGGGGTAGGGGGAACAGAAGCAGTGGAAATAAGTACCGATGGTCTGCTTAGAGCAGGGCCCCCTGGGCGCAATCCCCGAGTTGGAGAGGTTCGTCACACCCCAGGGAGCGCTGGGGCGCCGGCCGGAGGCGTGCCTCCCCCTTGGTCCTGGAGGAACCCTCTTGGGCTCCCCACCCCCTTTATGCTTCCCCGCCCCCGCCTGCCAGCTCCGCGGGGAGATCCCGGCTTTGACCAGAACTGGCACTGTATCCCTGTCGTCCCTCAGCCCGAGGGCTAGTGTCTCCTAGGAGGCCAAGCAAGGAACAGGATGAGGCCCTGGTCATTTCCACGCCCATCCCACCCACTTCCTGCCTCCCTCTTGGGCAACAAAGGGGCCTCGGGAAGCTGGGCCCCTGCGGCTCCCGGCCCCACTCCCACTCTGTCCCTGTCGATGTGGAACGGGGTTTTGGGCTCTGCCCGGCTATTGTCTGCGCTGGGGGAGGGGACAGGCTGGGTCCAGGACCTATGCTGCACCTAGTCCCTGGGTGGGAAGCTTTGCCAACCCCCTGCCCCACCACTTGTCCCCTCACTCCGCCAAGGGGTTTGCCTCCCAGAATTGGGTTGGGGCTGGCTGGAGCTCAGTGGATGCAGGTCCTGCTCCTTGAGGCTAATTTAAGAAACTCTCAAACCTCTTAGGTCTGAATGTGTGTGTGGGGGTGTCCCTCTTTTTTTATTTTTCTAAACTAACTTCCTGTTGAGAGGGCTAGGGAGGGCCTGGAAGCCTTAGGGGGCTTTTTGATATTTGTCCATGCCTCCAGCTGATTCACCTCCTCCCTGTCTCCCCCAGGGAGACTTCTGGGTCACTGGGGGACTGAGGGGTTAGAGGCCAGCTGTGGGGAGCTAGGTTCCCCTCATAAGAGAGGGGCCAGGGAGCTCCTGTCAGGTGTCCTGTGTGCTCACGGTGTGGCCCCCTTCCAAGTTGTTTTCTCTGGCCATGCTGACCGTTTCTTTTCCCTCCGCAGGGCTGCTGGTCTGGAGCTTAGAGCTGGGGCGTGCACCATGGCCCCACACTGGGCTGTCTGGCTGCTGGCAGCAGGGCTGTGGGGCCTGGGCATTGGGGCTGAGGTGTGGTGGAATCTCGTGCCCAGGAAGACAGTGCCTTCTGGGGGTGAGTGCTTCAAGTCGGACAAAAAGACTGGGGGAGGGAGGCAGGGGACAGGCTGCCTAGGAATTGCCTCTAAGCCTGTGGTCGGTTTATTCTGATGTGTTTGGTGCCAGTTTCTCAGAAATGTAACTGGACCCAGGGACCCAGAACTAGGTATTGGTTTGGACCTGGGATGCATCCTAGGTGCCCCTTTCTGACACTTAGGATGGCGCTGGGGGAATTTTTACCAGCCCCCCAACCCAGATTTTGTTGGGCTGGTGTGCAAGTGAGAGCAATGTCTGCTCTCCATGCTCGCCTCGTGAATCACTGCTGCTGGAAGCCTAGGGAGAAATCAGAACCAGGACAGGAGTTAGTCAGAGGCTGTCCCCCCAGCCTTTCTAGTTCTCTGTACCCAGAAGCCCCTTATCCACCCCAATAGACCCTCCTGCTGCCCACACGCATGCTGTCTGGTGACACCTTGATGGGTATGCATAAGTGCATGTGCTCACATTCGGGGAGGACAGGGCAGACCTGGCAGTCTCCTTGTGCACACACACCTGTGTGAAGAGGTGATGTCAGGTGTTTGTATCATCCCTGCACTCTGGGGACCTGGGATGAGCTCACCTCCCACAGGCTGCACTCCACTACTAAAGAAGCCCTCCTTTGCCAACCTGTGTCAGCCAAAGACTCAGGCTGGTTTGGGGGGACCTTCAGGGCAGGGGGGCAGCTATTTAGGGGACTGCTGTAGGGGTCATATACTGGATAAATGGTGACATACCCTGTGCATGCTGAATGGCAGCAGAGGTTCCCAGGCTCAAGCCTCAGTGTCATCTCTGACCTCCCAGTGCCAACTTCTTCCCCTTCCCCTCCTGCCAGCCCTGCCTGTCCCAGGCCAGCTGTGCTTGCATTTCTGGCAGCCTGGAGTGAAGGGTTTCCTGAGACAGCCCACGACTCTTCTATATCTCTTGCCCTGCTAGACTGGCTGCAGGGCCTGGCTGGACCCTGGTGCAGGCAATCAGCAAAGGAGGAAGCAGAAGACAAGGAAACGGAGGGGGGGGGGGGCTGCCCAGCTCTGCAGCTGGAGGTGCCGCTGACCCTGACAGGGAGAGCCATCAGTCTGATGGCTTCCTCTGGCCGGAAGCTGTGGCTGAAGTGTCCTTCCTTCCTCCTTACCAGCCCAGATTTGCCTCTTCCCAGGCTGAGGAAGGCCGGGGAGGCCTGGGTGGAGCCGTCAAAGCCAAAGGCTATTCAGAAAATGCTCTTTATTGCTAGCCAGGGGCGTGGCTGCCATCTGCATGTGTCTCTCATGTGGGGAACCAGGGTGGTTGGGCCCAAAAGACCATTGGACAAGGCAAGATTGGAACCCCAGGGAAGCCTGCCTGTCTGCATCCTGCTCACTCTGGCCTTGTCCTTGTCCCTGCAGATCTAGCCACAGTGGTAAGGCGGTTCTCCCAAACGGGCATCCAGGACTTTCTGACACTGACTCTGACTGAGCATTCCGGACTCCTGTATGTGGGGGCCCGAGAGGCCCTGTTTGCCTTCAGTGTGGAGGCTCTGGAGCTGCAAGGCGTGGTGAGAGGTGGGGCAGGGGAGGCACGCGGGTAGGGGGGTGACAGGACAGGATGCAGAGGAGCTTGCATTGCAGCCTGCCCCTCAGCCCCCTGGCCTGCCCACCCTCCTTTAGAATCAGCAAGTTCTCTGCTCCTTTCTGTGGCACTTATTGGGTTCTGCCATAGTGGGGTGGTTTGGGACTCCCCTCTCAACACACACGTACTTGAGATTAAACCCAGGGGCACAACTCTGAGCTACATCCCCGGTCCCTTTTTAAAGTTTATTTAGAGACAGGGTCTTACTAAGTTTTCGGGGCTGGCCTTGAACTTGCAATACTCCTGCCTTAGCCTCCTGAGTGACTGGCATAAGTGCCAGGGCCCCTGGCTGGTGGGTAGGAACTTCTGTCCTCTACTGAAAGAAGCCCCCAGAGGATGGGAACCAAGTTTTCACACAGGGTATCCTCGTGCTCAGCCTATACCTGTGACATTGCCCCCCCCCTGTTCCCTAGATCTCTTGGGAGGCACCAGCTGAGAAGAAGATCGAGTGTACCCAGAAAGGCAAGAGCAACCAGGTGGGTGCTCAGGCACTGCCCACCTGCTGGACCTCACAGGGCACTGTTTCTTGCTCTTCTATTGCACCAGGGTGACGTCTCTCCACCCTGGCACTGGTGGCCCCACACCCCCAACTGTCACTGACTGACCCCTCTCCCCCACAGACGGAGTGCTTCAACTTCATCCGATTCCTGCAGCCCTACAACGCCTCCCACCTGTATGTCTGCGGTACCTACGCCTTTCAGCCCAAGTGCGCCTACATTGTGAGTGCTGCCCCTCCCTGGCTGCCCTCTGCCCTGGCCTCCAGTAGAAGGCCCTGCCCTTGTTGCCTGACCTCCTGACTGGCTCCCTCTATCCCTAGGACATGCTCACCTTCACTTTGGAGCGTGGAGAGTTTGATGATGGGAAGGGGAAGTGTCCCTATGACCCAGCTAAGGGCCACACTGGCCTCCTTGTGGGTGAGTGGCTGCCCCCATACTGGGTGAGTCCCCTGGGACTTGGCACACTCTGGAGTGTCTCCGGCTTGTTTCTGGTGTGGCTGATCCTCCATCTCCTGCAGATGGCGAGCTGTACTCAGCCACCCTCAACAACTTCCTGGGCACCGAGCCTGTCATCCTAAGGAACATGGGGCCCCACCATCCCATGAAGACAGAATACCTGGCCTTTTGGCTCAACGGTGAGCAGGGTATGGGCTGGGGAAGCCCAGGGCCGGAGGCCTGTGAGGGCCCCAGCACCCCACGGCTGACCCTCCTTGCCTTGCCACAGAGCCCCACTTTGTCGCCTCTGCCTACATCCCTGAGAGCGTGGGGAGCTTCACCGGGGATGACGACAAGGTGTACTTCTTCTTCAGCGAGCGGGCTGTGGAGTATGACTGCTATGCGGAGCAGGTGGTGGCCCGAGTTGCCCGCGTCTGCAAGGTACTCAGTAGCCCCTCGGCATGGGCCCCGGGAGCCCTGCTGGCGCTGCAGGGGCTGACCCACTGCATCCCCTTGCCATTTTCCAGGGCGACATGGGGGGCGCGCGCACACTGCAGAAGAAGTGGACCACGTTCCTGAAGGCGCGGCTGGGGTGCTCGGCGCCCGACTGGCAGCTCTATTTCAATCAGCTGTGGGCTGTGCACACCCTGCAGGGTGCCTCCTGGCACAATACCACCTTCTTCGGTGTTTTTCGAGCACGTTGGTGAGTTGGCTGGGAATCCTGTGGAGTTGGGAGTACCAGGTGTTCAGGTTAGGGACAGTGTGTGGGTGGGAGGGCCTACACCAGGCTGTCCTCTGGGGAATATCCAGGTGGTCAGTGTCTGGAACACTGAGTACTTGCCTGGACCCCCTCCCCCGCTTTTTTTTGTACTGGGGATTGGACTCAGGGGCATTTGACCACTGAGCCACATCCCCAGCCCTATTTTGTATTTTATTTAGAGACAGGGTCTCACTGAGTTGCTTAGGGCCTCGCTTTTGCTGAAGCTGGCTTTGATGCAGGCGTGCGCCACTGAGCCTGGCTCATACTTGCCCCTTTTTAGAGCCCTCTGGGTGAGGTGAGCAAGGCCCTGGCCTGGTGGCACTTTAGAGCGGACTGCTGGTATATTCTTGTTCCCAAGAGCACTTTGTGCTAATGCCTGCTTTCCTGCTATCCTCATAGCTGGCGGGAGATAGTAAGGCAGGCACTGGACCTGACCCTTGCAGTCCCTCTCTCACTGCAATAGGGGTGATATGGACGTGTCTGCAGTCTGTGAGTACCAGTTGGAAGAGATCCAGCGGGTGTTCGAGGGTCCCTACAAGGAGTACCGTGAGCAAGCACAGAAGTGGGGTCGCTACACTGACCCAATACCCAGCCCCCGGCCTGGCTCGGTGAGTCCCCAGGGTGGGGATGCACTCCCTCTGTCAGTTCCAATGGCCTCCCACCCAGCTGATCGCTGCCCTGCCCACACCCCTGCCTCCACCAGTGCATCAACAACTGGCACCGTCGCCATGGCTACACTAGTTCTCTGGAGCTGCCTGACAACACCCTCAACTTCATCAAGAAGCACCCACTGATGGAGGACCAGGTGGCACCTCGGTGGGGCCGGCCCCTGCTCGTGAAGAAGAACACCAACTTCACCCACTTGGTGGCCGACCGCATTACAGGACTTGACGGAGCCACCTATACAGTGCTGTTCATTGGCACAGGTAGGCAGATGCCGGGCGTGCCTGGGGCAGGGAGACGCCCAAGAGCCTCATTCCCTGTCATTGACACCCTGTCCTCCAAACTTCTGCAGGAGATGGCTGGCTGCTCAAGGCCGTGAACCTGGGGACCTGGGTCCACCTAATTGAGGAGCTGCAAGTGTTTGACCAGGAGCCAGTGGAAAGTCTGGTGCTGTCACCAAGCAAGGTAGCAAGTCAGGCCTCACGCCGCTGTCATCGCACCCCTCCACCATCCCTAGTCAGGTTGGCATGGTTGGCCAGCGCAGCATACCCCAGTCAACCCCGGCAAGCCCAGGAAGTCAGGGCGCGTGCGAATGGTTCTGGTGCTCTGCAGGGGCATTATGTATGCCGGGTCCCTGCAGGGCTGAATTCCCGGGACCAGGCCTGACACCTGTGCTCGAATTTTCTTCAGGTGCCTCCATGTTGGGCTGTGGCTTTGCCTACAGCCTCCCCTCTGATCCTTCCCAGCTGGCTAGGCCTCCCAGCTTTGACATGTTTATAGTGGCCTCCCAGGGTTGCTTTCCACCCAGTCCCCAGTGATGCTCTGGGCCTGACCCTCCGCTTCCCCTCCCTGTGCCCCAAAGTGTTGGCCTTTTCTTTAACCCTCATGCAAAACTTTCTGGCACATTTGCAGCACCCTCTCGATGCTGATTTGTTTGCCTTTTGCCAGCTATTGTGACTTAAAATTCTGCCCAGCACATGGAATAATGGCAGAAAGAGAGTGTGGGGTTGTGTAAACACTCAGATTGGCAGTTACCATTCAAACAGAGGAAAACACCTTATGCTGCACTGGTGCTATTGTAAGAGCTGATGGAGCTGGAGGAACATGTTTCTTGCAGTGTGTGTGTGTGAGAGAGACAGACAGACAGACAGAGAGAGGGAGATATCACACCTCTCAGGGTCAAGTATCTGTTGGCCCTAACAAGGTCATGTCCACCATAAGGTGCTTAGGATTGTGCTCACTGGCAGGAAAACTCTGTGTTCTTTAGGCCTTGGGTCCTCTCTGGAGGGCTGTTGTTCTGCTTTCTCCTCATCTGGTCACCTCTCCTGCTTGTGCTTCTTGGGGTCTGAGCCACCCTACACTGTGTCTGGCCCTGGGGACCCTCTCACGCTTCTTCTCCTACAGAAGCTGCTCTTTGCGGGCTCCCGCTCCCAGCTGGTCCAGCTGCCCCTGGCAGACTGTGTGAAGTACCGCTTCTGTGCAGACTGTGTCCTCGCCCGGGACCCCTATTGTGCCTGGAGCGTCAACACCAGCCGCTGTGTGTCTGTAGTCAGCCACTCTGGGTGAGTCGGGCTCTGTGAGGGCTGGGATCAGAAAGGTGGGTGGGCACGGTGTTGGAGCCAGGCTGCTGACACCCCCTGCTTCTGCCAGATCTCTGCTGGTTCAGCACATGACCATCTCGGACACCTCGGCCTTTTGTGACCTTCGTGGCAGTAAGAAAGGTGAGCTCTTTCCTGGCCCCGTCCCCTTGGGATGGGCCCTGGGCCTCAGCTGGGGTTTCCGCGTCCCCCTGCCCTGGGTCTCTCGCACTGACCCTGCTCCCTTCCCTCTCTGCTGCTGCAGCCAGGTTCACGCCCAAGAACATCACAGTGGTAGCAGGCACGGACCTGGTGCTGCCCTGTCGCCTCTCCTCCAACCTGGCCCACGCCCGCTGGACCTTTGCAGGCCGGGACCTACCTGCAGAACAGCCCGGCTCCTTCCTCTACGATGCCCGACTCCAGGCCTTGGTGGTGATGGCCGCCCAGCCCCGCCATGCTGGGACCTACCACTGCTTTTCAGAGGAGCAGGGGGCACGGCTGGCTGCTGAAGGCTACCTTGTGGCTGTGGTGGCGGGCCCCGCAGTGACCCTGGAGGCCCGGGCTCCCTTGGAAAACCTGGGGCTAGTGTGGCTGGCTGTGGTGGCCCTGGGGGCCGTGTGCCTGGTGCTGCTGCTTCTGGTTTTGTCCCTGCGCCGGCGGCTGCGGGAAGAGCTGGAAAAAGGCACCAAGGCAGCTGAGAGGACCCTGGTATACCCCCTGGAGCTGCCCAAAGAACCCACCAGTCCCCCTTTTCGGCCCGGCCCTGAAACAGATGAGAAACTTTGGGATCCCGTTGGCTACTACTACTCAGATGGCTCCCTCAAGATTGTGCCTGGACACGCCCGGTGCCAGCCCGGAGGGGGGCCCCCATCTCCACCTCCTGGCATCCCAGGCCAGCCCCTGCCTTCTCCAACCAGGCTTCACCTGGGGGGCGGGCGGAACTCAAATGCCAACGGTTATGTGCGCTTGCAGCTAGGAGGGGAGGACCGGGGAGGGCATCCCCTGCCTGAGCTGGCTGACGAACTGCGGCGCAAACTGCAGCAGCGCCAGCCGCTGCCCGACTCCAACCCCGAGGAGTCCTCGGTATGAGGGGAGCTGCCCACCGCATCAGCGGGGGCGGGGGAGGCGCAACGCCTACATTTGCACAGGCACCAGCTACCTCAGGGACATGGCACGGGCACCTGCTCTGCCTGGGACAGGCGCTGCCCAGCACTCACCCGGCCATGAGGACCTGCTCAGCATGGGCACTGCCACTTGCGTGGCTCACCAGGGCACCAGCCGCACAGGAGGCTCCTCCTCTTCTGTGAATCTTGGACACGTGGGATCCCAGCAGCCAAAATGTTTCAAGGCAGAAGTTTCAAGATGTGCGTGTGTTTGTGTACATTTGTGTGGTGTGTGTGCGTGCGTATGTGTGTGTGTGTGTGTGTGTATGTAGCGTAGCCTTCCTGTTTCTGTCAGTCTTCCCTTGGCCTGGGGTCCTCCTGGTGAGTCTTTGGAGCTATGAAGGGGAAGGGGTCGAATCACTTTGCCTCTCCTACCCCCACCTGCCCCGAGTGTGGGCAGTGATGTACATATTGGGGTGGGGTGGGCAGGGTGCTGTACCCCTTTGGGGGGAGTGCAGGGCTCAGGGGTGGGCCTAGTCCTGCTTCTAGGGCTGTGAATGTT
>NW_026000020.1:6427488-6463682 GCF_001458135.2 Marmota marmota marmota
CTCCTGTGTGTTTGGGGGGAAGGGTGGGCGGGGCCTCCCACTTGGCCGCGGGTTCCGTGGTATTTTATATTTGTCTTCTTACCAAACAGGGCTGGGAAAGGTATGAGGGAGGGAATGGAGAGGGTGGGCATGCTGTGGATACTGGCATATCCTCTCCCAGCCCTGGGAAGAGGGCTCTCCTAACAGTGTAACTTATTGTGTCCCCACGTATTTATTTGTTGTAAATATTTGAATATTTTTATATTGACAAATAAAATGGAGAAAATAAAGCTGTGACAGGGATAAGACATTTGGGCCAAAGCCCATCTATCAGGGTACCAAGAGGGAAAGATCCAGGCTGGATTGGGCTTCCCACCACAGTCCCAGGGCATCTGCCCCTTCCGTGGGCCCTTCTGCCTGTGTCCTTTGCCAGAGGGGACAGCCCAGACTCCAGTGTTTTCCCACAGTGGTGCCTACAGGGCTGGGAAAGAGACCAGGGCCACAGCCCCTCGGGAGCCAGGCTTGGCTCCTGGCCAAAGGGAGAAGTCAGGGCAGGGCGGGGAGGGGCCTGCCTTCCCAGAACTCTGGGGAGGGTGAGTGGGAGTCAGAGGGCTGAAGGAGGAGTCCTAGAAGCAGCCTAAGGGTGTGTGGACAGTGGTTGCTTGCAAGAGGATGGATCAGGGAGGAGAGATGCAAGAATGCCAAGTCTTCAATGCCCCAACCATGTAGGGAAGGAACTTCCTCTCCTGCCACCCAGTGTGTTCCAAGCCCTTCTCTTGGTGAGAGGGTGGTACAGAGTCCAGATGTTCCACGAGACAAACAACAGGCCCTAGCTTGGATTCATTTCTGAGTGCTCCCGACGGGTTTAGACACAACGAGCTCACGCCCAGGAGCAGAGGCAGTGGAAAGGCAGTGCAAACGAGGTCTCCCTACACACTTGACTGCTTGATCAGGCTGGCGCCCTGGGTCTCTGCGAGCGTGGGTTGAGAAGGCCAGATCAGAAGCGTGCTACACTCAGCACATGGTCTGCCAACGACAGCCCAGACACACGAGGATTGATTTCAGGGTCACAATCCCAGCTACTCAAAAGACAGGTGGTATTCTTGCAGGTTGTAGGCCAGCCTAGGCAATTTAGGGAGATCCTGTTTAAAAATATTTAGGACTGGAGGTGCAGCTAGGTGGTACAGCACTGCCGGGTTCCACTGCAGGTGGGGGGTGACTGAAAGAAACAGAGGCCCTGGCCTGCCCTGCCCTCGTGGCTGCACCTAGGCGCAGAACATGTTGTCACCCGCTCCCTAATAGATTTTTAAGGAAGGGGGGCGGAATCCAGGGCCTTTCGGGCGGCCACTGCGCCGCTCATGGTCGGCTTGCACTGGGTGGTGCGGGGAAGGAGGCGTGAAGGACCACGGAGCGCGCCCGATGACCGCTACTGTGGGAATCTGGATGGGTCGAGAGCAGTAACGGAAAGAGCTGGCGAGGCCTCTAAAGGGCTGGGTTCTGGAGAACGTGACAAAAGCTGCTGGCGGGGGCCAGCCGCCTGGTCCCCATACCCTACAAGGCGCGGCAGCGCTGCCCGCCCTCCCCGCGGCGACCGGCACTCCCTTGGCGTCCAGCCCCGGACCCGAGACCGCCACTCCGCCGCCCACCGCTTAGCCTCGCGCGCCCTCGCGCGGCGGCGTCGGAACGCGGCCCGGCGCAGCAAGTCCCGCCCCGCCGCCGCATTGGTTCTTGAGCAAAGGCCTAGACACCGCATTGGTCAGCTCTGGAGAGGGACGGGACTCTGGAGACAGTCGCTGGCGCCGATTGGTCAGATTGGGGTGGCGGGGCAGGCACTGCGTCCGCCCTCCTGGCTCACTGAGGCCTGGCTGGCGACCAGCGAGGCTAGGATGGCAGCACCGCGGCCCTTCGCGGACTCACACTGCTGCTCACGTCCGGTGGCGGTGCCCGGCGTGCAGCAGACGCTGGAGGAGATGGACTTCGAGAGGGGTGAGGCGGCCGCGCGGCCCCAGAGTCCGCCGGCACGGATGTGGGGCAAAGGACCGAGCCGGGCGCTCCTGGGCCTGGTGCCAAAGGGCTGCAGGGCGACAGGCGCACAGCCCCCGCGCTGCTGGGAACTGCAGACCCCGACGCGGGCGCGTCCCTGGACACCTGGTCTTGCGTGGAGCCGGGGAGTCCGAGGCATTGGTTTCCATAACTTTCCCAAGTGGCATGGCAGGGCCTGGCTCCTCACCTGAGAGACACATTCGCTCAGGGGTTAGAGGTCCAGAGTCTTCTGCTGGGGTATCGTGCCCACCTGGAGGGCATGGAGCGTCAGGCCTGGGCCGCGCGGCGAGGGGATTTGGCCCTGCTGAGCCGGCGAGCGCGCCGTGCCGGCCGGTGTAAAGGCTCCTGCCGTGGCAAAGAGCGCGAGGCGGGTGGCCATGTCCCCACCTACCGGCCCCAGATGGTCCAGAGATCATGCTGCTAGTAAGGAAGGCTGGGAGCCGAGGTCCCTCTTCTGTTCAGAACCACTGTGCTGCGTTCTGTGTCACCTGGAAGAGGCAGGTTCTGCAGTCATAATAACGTTGTCGCCAGGTGGTGGCTGGGTGCTGCCGCCGCTCATGCATTCATACTTCCCCATTGCCATGCAGTGGCTCCTGCGCCTGCTGCATCCTCTCCACCTCTCCTGCCGCCACCCGTGCTCCTTCAGCGTTTTCTCCTCTCCACCCAGCAGCGGAGAAACTTTTTGAAAATACTCAACCAGAACATTGCAGTTCCCGTTGCAATAAATCCAGATTCCGTATAGTGGCCCACAGAGGTCTGGAGCTGATGTCGCCTTCTCCACTTCTCACACTCATCTCAGTTCCCATCCTTGCTTTCCTCCATTCTTGTTTTGGTTTCTCAAAGATGCAAGACCTTTTCCCATGAAGGTCATTGCACTTGCGGTCCCATCTCCTTAGAGTGCCCTTCTCCAACATTTAGGCTATCTAGTACTTTGTTTTCATATGGCAGCTCCGTGTCACCTCCTCATAGAGGCTCTCCCAGAACACCCTATTCTAGGGTTCTCAAGAGGGGACAGTTCTACCTCCTGAGACATTTTTTGGTTGATACATGGAAGGGTGCTGTGTACATTCTCTGATGCCCACATCAGCTCCCCACCACAAGGAATGTTCCCCACCAGAAGGTCAGTGCTGCTATTGAGAAAGAAAACTTGCACTGTCCCAGGCAGGGCCCTTCCCCTCTAGGTAGCTCTGAAACAAACACCTGTCACCTTGCTCTCCTCATAGCATTGTTGATACCTGACATCATTTTGCTTATTCATTTGTTTTCTATTTCCCACAATGATAAAATCTTTATCAATTTTGTTGTGTGAATTTTTCCCCCTTCAAATCGTATCTTTTCTCTGGGTTCATTTTTCTTCTTTCAGAAGTACTTTTTTTTTTATGTTTTTTGGAATAATAAATCATACTTTAACAAATGAAATGTTCTTGTCAAAAAATCTAGGAAAGATATTCTTAGTNAGGTCTCCATTCAGGGCTGCCGACCAGATTCCTGCAGAAAGACAGCCATGGTACTAAGCAGGGCAGCATGACAGGATTTCTTAGCATTTCCACTATTTTTTTTTTGTACTGGGGATTGAACCCAGGGGTGCTTAACTACTAAGCCACGTCCCCAGCCCTTTTTTTAAAAAAAATAAACATTTTTTTAGTGTAGTTGGACATAATACCTTTATTTTATTTATTTTTATGTGGTGCTGAAGATCTAACCCAGGGCCTCACACATGCTAGGCAAGTGCTCTACCGCTGAGCCACAACCCCAGCACCCCAGCCCTTTTTTATAGTTTATTTAGAGACGGGGTCTTGCTCGGTCGCTTAGGGCCTGGTTAAGTTGCTGAGGCTGGCTTTGAATTTGCAATCCTCCTGTCTCAGCCTCCTGAGCTGCTGGGGTTACAGGTGTGTGCCACCATGGTACATAGTTAATAGCTGCTTAATAGTTTTTTCAGGGAAGATGCTGTCTGTTCCTTCCCCTACACTTGTGATAGCTTAGTTATGCATAAAATTCGAGGTTGACAGGTTTGTTTTTTTCCCTTAGTCCTTTGGAAATATTATTATTTATCTGTTTGTATCTGCAACAGTTGTTAAGTCTGCTGTAAATCTGATTGTTGGTCTTTGATGCATGATGATCTTTTCTTTTTGATGACTTTTAAATGTTCTCTGTATTTTTTTGTTTCTATTTTAATTTTTATTTTTTGGTACTGGAGATTGAACCCAGGAGCACTCTACCACTGGGCTACATTTTCAGACCTTTTTGTTTATTTATTTACTTTGTGGTGCTGGGATTAGACTCAGGGCCTTGAGCATGCAAGGCAAGCCCTCTACCAACTGAGCTATATTCCCAGGCCCTTTTTATTTTTATGTGGAGACAGGGGCTTACTAAGTTGCTTAGGGCCTTACGAAGTTGCTGAGGCTGGCTTTGAACTCCCAGTCTTCCTGCCTCAGCCTCCTGAGTTATTGGGATTACAGGTATGTGCCACCACACTCAACTTAGATTATAACTTTTTAAAATTGGTGCATTGTAAATATACATAATAGTGGGATTCATATGCCACATTTGTATGTACACTAATTTGATAAATTCTCTGTATATAATATTCTTTTTTTAAAAGTTTTTTTAGTTGTTGATGTACCTTTATTTTGTTCATTTATTTATACATGGTTCTGAGAATCAAACCCAGTGCCTCACACATGCTAGGCAAGTGCTCTACCCCTGAGCCCCAGCCCCAGCCCCATATATAATATTCTTAACTTGGGGAATAATGAAGATTTAGGTCCTGTAACTCCAAGTTGCATAGGTCAGGGTATCTGGTTTTGGGGGGGAGTTTCTTCTGCTTTTATTTCTTCATGCATCTATTCAAGTGATGCCTTTTCTCATTTCCTTTGTTTTGTTCGTGTGTTACCTCGTCAGAGAGGCCATCCCTACCCACTGCATACAGCCCTTCCCTGTCTTCTTCAGAGCACTTAGCACAACCTGACTTACCAAGTATACAGACATACATGTATACAGGTACATACATGATTATATGTATAGTTTATGAACATAGGTGTATAGCAGATTATGCATACCTATATATAAGGTATATAAACATATATATACACATTATTTTCATCTTTCTCCTTTAATTAGAGTGTAATTACTCTGTAGTATCATGCATGCCTGTAATCTCATTGACTCCAGAGGCTGAGGCAGGAGGATTGCATGTTCCAGGCTAGCCTGGGCAATATAGTGAAGCCCTGTTTCAAAATTTCAAAAAGGGCTGGGGGTATAGCTCAGGGTAGAGCACCCCTGAGTTCAATCTCCACTACCACCATCAAAGAAAAAAGAAGAAAGAAAAGTTCCATAAAGCCAAACATTGTGTGTAGGGGGGATTAGGGTTATTTTGTCAGCTGACCCCTAGTGCCTACAACAGTACTAGGTACATAGTAAGTACAAGTTGAGCATCCCTTATCCCAAATACTCAGGACCAGAAGTGTTGCAGATTTGAGATTTTTTTTTCTGATTTTGGAATATTTGCAAATATTTAAGATATTTTGGGAATGGGATCCAAGTCTAAACACAACATCCACTTATGTTTCTTTCACATAAACTTTATTCACATAGCCCTGAAGGTAATTTTAAAAAAAAAATTTATTCTTTTTAGCCTGAAGGTAATTTCATACAATATTCTTATTAGGCCTGTTTTCACTGCAAACCATTATGTGAAATCATGTGTAGAATTTTTCATTTGTGATGTCCTGTCGGCACTCAAAAGTTTCAGGTTTCAACCAGGCACAATGATGTACACCTGTAACCTCAGAGACTCAAGAGCCTGAGGCAGGAAGATCACAAGTTTAAGGCCAGCCTCAGCAACTTAGCAAGACCCTAAGAAACTTAGCAAAATAAAAATAAAAGGGCTGGGGATGCGGCTGAGTGGTTAAGTGCCTCTGGGTTCAATCCCCAGTACAAAAAAAAAATAGTGGAAATGCTAAGAAATCCTGTCATGCTGCCCTGCTTAGTACCATGGCTGTCTTTCTGCAGGAATCTGGTCGGCAGCCCTGAATGGAGACCTGAACCGAGTGAAGCACTTCATCCAGAAGTCCACAGACCCCAGCCAGCCGGACTCTGCTGGCTACACTGCCCTGGTGAGCCTGAGGAGCACACAGGGTCAGAGGAGAGAGGAGGGGAGTGTGTTTACCTTGTATCTTCACTGCCCCAGTGTGGTTAAGTGTCCCCTAGAGGCTAGCCTTCAGTGCTTCTAGGAGGGGGGGACCCTGCAGGAAGTGGCCCAAGGGAAGGAGGTGAGATCATGGGGTGCACCTGCCTGCACCCACCCCCATGGTGTGCTGACTGCCACCAGCCCAAAAGCAGCAGGCCAGCCAACCAAGGTCTGCCACCTCCTCAGTTGAGCCAGAGTAAATCTTTTCATTGTCATTGTCATTATTCTTATTATTACTGTTTTTGTGTTGCCAGGGGTCACACCCAGGGCCTCACACAAGCTAGGCCAAAGCTCTACCGTTAAGCTCCGCCCCAGGCCAAACTTCCCTTATTTAAGCTGATTATCTTTGTCACAGTGATGGAAAGGTGACTGACATTTTATGTTCCCTGTATTTCAGCAAAGCTTCTTGTTTGTTTTTTTGGTACTGGGAATTGAACTTGGGGATGCTTAACTACTGAGCATATCTCCAGTTTTCGTTTTAAATTTTTTTTATTTTGAGACAGGGTCCTAAGTTGCTTAGGGCCTCACTAAATTGCTGAGGCTGGCCTCAAATGTGCAATCCTCCTGCCTCTGTCTCCCGAGTCACTAGGATTACAGGTGTGCACCACCACGCCTAGCTGCAAAGTTTCTTTTTTAAGCATCATATGAACCTGGATGTTTTAATTAGTATAAGAGCTTTACATCAGGTATTTCATTTTATTTTCATGACCGTCTTATGAGGTGGGAATGAAAACTGATGCTAGGATGCGCAGTAGCAGGTGTTCCCTAAGCTGGGCCCCCGTTGCTACAGAGCCTGTGTCTCCCCCACCACCCTGTCACCTGCCTGGGTCCTGCTCTCTAGCCACAGCCTCTGTCCTTGCAGCACTACGCCAGCCGCAATGGGCACTATGCTGTCTGTCAGTTCCTGCTGGAGAGCGGGGCCAAGTGCAATGCCCAGACCCACGGGGGCGCCACTGCACTGCACCGGGCCAGCTACTGCGGGCACACTGAGGTTGCCCGGCTGCTGCTCGCACACGGGTCCAACCCCCAGCTGGTGGACGACGATGGCATGACCAGTCTTCACAAGGTGCGTCCCTCTGCCACTTGTAGAACTCACTTTTTCTTATTATAAAGGTCAACGACATGTTCACCATAGAAAACATGGGGAACAGGAAAGTGTAGAGGAGGAAATGAAGAGCACCTGAAGCCTCAGAGCGTGCCGACTACCAAGGATCAGCGCGATTTCCCAGCCTTTTTCTTGTGCACACAACGGACATGAGCCGGGTGCTCAGCTCTCTGTCCTGTGGTGCCCTGAGGGGTGCTTTTCTGACACTCCCCCCCTCCCTGCTTGGCAGCCCATTCCAGCTCACAGCCACGGTGGTTCCATTAAACTCCTTTGACCAGAAACGCCTGTTCTTGTGGGGAAGAGCCTGAAGCCAAGGGTCTGCCCCTGGTCTCCGGGTGCCCCCTCCAGGCACTTCTTGTGCGTCTTGCAGAGGGGTCTCAGCGAGAGGCCCGTGTATGTGAACCCATTCACCTCTTGTCTCCACCCTGGTTTTCCCACCAGAGCAGTGGTTTCCAAAGAGTCTCATCAAGCCCTACCCTCTTTGCAGTCTCCAGAAGCTCTCTTCCCAAGTCCAGAGCCAAACTGCCAGGCTGGCCAGGGTCGCCTACCCCTGCCGCTTGTCCTGAGCTCTGCCTGCCTCGGCCCCTCTAATGGGCGCTGGCTGCCGTGGCCCAGGTGTTCTGCTGCCACACGCACAGGGTGCATCTCGGCAGAATGCTGCTGGGGCGTGCTTGGCTGTGTGCCCACAGCTGGCCGCCTTCAGCTGCAGCGCCTCCTCTTCCCTTGCCCACAGTGAGAACCTAGGGATAGGTATACAGAGACAGTGATGGACATACGTTTTAGTTTTGTTCGGTGTGTGGTTTTTTAAATGGACTTCGCAAACATTAGCACTTCATTTTTCGTAAAAAAAAGTTAGGTGGGACCCCTCACAGCTGCTGGCGGCATAGCGCCACCCAAATTGAGGCAGCAGAGCCCAGAGCCCTCAATCTGTGCTCTCCAGGGGGATCTGCAGACAGAGGTTTGGATTCAAATTTGGAATGGTGGTTGCTACTAGTATTAATTCTGATACCTCTCAAAAGCCCCTGTAGTCACCAGTGCAGTGGCACTCACCTGTAATCCCAACCACTCAGGAGGCTGAGGTGGGAGGATCACAAGTTCAAAGCCAGTCTCAGCTACTTCATGACGTCCTAAGCAACTCACTGTGACCCTGTCTATAAATAAAATACAAAAAGGACTGGGGTTGGGGCTTTAGCTCAGTGGCAGAGCACTTGCCTGACATGCGTCAGGCCCCGGGTTCCACCCCCAACACTGGGGTAGAGTGGGAAGAGCTCAAACTCTAAAGTCAGACCCACCTGGCTTAGGGTCCCAGGCTGCTCTGTGACCTTGGGCACGTTACTTAGTTTATATTAGCTTATGTTTCTTCCTCTGTAAAGTGGGATTAACATGGTTCCTAAATGAGATCATTAATGTGAATCACTGACCTCTGTTATCTTTTGGAGGAGGTAGGTTAGATAGCGATGTTTAGAAGAGGGTTTTCTGTCTCAGAAAAGAAGGAGAAATGTGGACAGCCACTCTGAATGACCTTCTGTCCTGGAGCTGAGAGGCTTTGACCGTCACTACATCTCACAGTGACCTTCAGACATGGTGTGTCGCCCCATGGATTAAGCTACCCTCAGCTGCTCCTTTGTGATATCACCCCTTTGCCCTGTTTGGGAAATGCCCTCTGTGTGTCCCTTCTCTTGCTCTGCCTTTGGGTGGGGCCTTCCTAGATGTCAGTCAACCTGCCGACAGCAGACATCAGGAAGCTGGACTCAATCCCCTGAAACTGACCCCTTGCCTTATTTGAATGGCTTCTCCTCAATAAAAGGGGTCAGTGCTCTCTCTTTCTCTTTCTCTCTCTCTCTTTCTCTCTCTCTCTCTCTCTGCGGACCCTTAAGGTCAGGGGAGCCATTACAGGACCCCAAAGAAAAAGGTATCTCCTCTCTTGTGTGGTTATTTCGTGCAGCCCAGTTCCCCTGGAGTGACCCTGAGTGTTTTAGTTGTGAGGAACGCGACAGAGAAAGTGGGGCCTGGGCCCCTGTTTCCCTGCTCATTTCTGTTCCCGGTTAGGGCTGTGTCCATGTTCTCTGCCCAGGCTCCCAGCGCCTGGCTGGAGATGCCTGCAGGTTCAAGGTTCTGTTCTTGTTCTTAATGAGCAAGTCTGTCCAAACAAGAGTGGCCTTGGCAAAGGAAGCAAGAAGAATAACAGGCTGGGCACACCACCGGGCACATGCAGGTCCTTGGGTAGTGGGAATTAGGGACCTCTGCAGCCAGCAGTGTCTCCATTTCCAGGCCTTGTAGGAGTGAGAGGAACACTCCTGGACGTGGAGCCAGGCACAGGCCCAAGGAGCCCTTCTGAAACCCCTGTCTCCACAGGCAGCCGAGAAGGGGCACATGGACATTTGCTGCCTGCTGCTGCAGCACAGCCCCGCTCTGAAGGCTGTGCGAGACCGGAAGGCACGGCTGGCCTGCGACCTGCTGCCCTGCAACAGCGACCTGCGTGGCCTGCTGGCCAGCTGAGGCCTCCCTGCATCAGGTCGCCCTTGGAGGGACACCGACAGCTGTCCAGGCCCCTGCCTTGCCCAGCACCCACGCTGCAGGCAGGAAGCTGTGGCTGAGACCCCGAGAGCCCGCGTGGCAGGGGGAGGTGTGGCTAGAAGTGTGGACGCCTGGACAGAGGAGCATATTCTACATTGTTGTCACGTGAACGGCCACTCATCTGGAAACAAATAAACTCGTGTCCTTACCTCATTCAAAGTGAATTCCAAGAATGAAAGACCTTCATATAAAAACAAAACTAGCTGGGGCTTGCTCGCCTGTGACCTCAACAACTCAGGGGGCTGGGACAGGACAACTTGGAGGGCAGCCTCAGCAACTTGGTAAGACCCTGTTTCAAAAATGAAACCCCCAAACCAGGTGAATACTAGAGGAAAACCTGACGAGGTGATGGAGCCACTGGGGATCTTGATGAGAGAGCCGCTGAGGGATCTTGGCACAGCCACGTTACCTGTATGGCTCCAGTTTCCAGGGCTGTGAGGTGAGGATCAGAGGAGAGCGTCCTCAGGGTGGCTCTGGGGACTGAGCAGGTGAATCTGGGGGACGCATCTGAGGGCCTGGCACACTGCCCACAGCTTACAAGAGTGCCCAGTTCGAAAGCTTTGTCCACACTGGCTTTTATAAAACAATTTCACTAACC
Organism: Marmota marmota marmota; assembly: GCF_001458135.2. NCBI lineage: Eukaryota > Metazoa > Chordata > Mammalia > Rodentia > Sciuridae > Marmota > Marmota marmota. Next base: position 6,437,980 of record NW_026000020.1, read on the forward strand.
CTGGTAATCCAGGGGGTAGGAAGATTCCTTGGCTCTGTTTTGTTTTGCATTGCTAATTACTGGCGAGACTTGCACACCTGTCTCTGAACTGCCTGCCTGTGCCCATTAAAATGTTTTTTTTTTTTTGGTCGGGGTTTCGGATTGAACTCAGGGGTGCTTTACCCTGAGCTACACCCCCAGCCCTTTTTTACTTTGAGATAGGGTCTCGCTAAGTTGCTTGGGGCCTCACTAATTTGCTGAAGCTGGCCTTGAACTTGTGACCCTCCTGCCTCAGCCTCCTGGGTCTTTGGGATTATAGGCAAGCATCACCACAACCAGCTATTTTTTTTTCTTTATATTCGTAGGAGTTGTTTATATTCTGGTATTGATACTGTTTTGCATATATGCCTTTTTTTTTGGGGGGGGGTCCCGGGATTGAACTCAAGGGCACTCAACTAACTGAGCCGGCCTATTTTGTATTTTATTTAGACAGGTCTCGCTTAGTGCCTCACCGTTGCTGAGGCTGGCTTTGAACTCACAGTCTTCCTGCCTCAGCCTCCTGAGCCACAAGGATTACAAGCGTACGCCACTGCACCCAGCTTACATTAATTTTTTATTTTCTTTCATATTGTCACTTGTCTTTGTTGGTATCTGTTCATAGGAACTGGTACAGTCACTGTGGATGGCAATTTGGCAAAATCTATTTAAATAAAATGAGCAGGGCCAGTAATCTGATTTCTCTGTGCCTACCTAGAGAGATTCCTCCATGGTTAAAAGATGTCTTTCGGTCTGGGGTTGTGGCTCAGTGATAAGAGCACTCGCCTCGAATGTGCAAGGCCCTGGGTTTGATCCTCAGCACCACATAAAATAAATAAAAGTTAAAAAAAAAAAAAATGTCTGTCTACAGAGGCCTTTTCAGAGAGCCGTGGCACTGGCCTGCACATGCAAGGCCCTGGGGTTGGTCCCAGCACTGCAGAGAGAACACAACAGCAGCAGCAAACAGTAGCGGGGCATGAGAACCTGGGTGTTCAGGAGAAAGGGTGCTACCCAGGGTGCCCATGGGGCAGGGGCATGTTCATGGAGTGCAGCGTGTGCTGGTGTGTCCACAGCACAGAGTCTCTAGGAACAGGACACGAGACACAGAGGAAGGCAGAGGCGTGCATTGAGCCAGCACCATGGCTTCCCTGGGCCACTGAGGCAGGAGGGGCTCATCGGGGAGACTTGGGCTTTACGTTTGGATTTTCTGTACGGAAGAATTTGTTTAAAGTTAGTGCTGGGGATCTTGATGACAGAGCCGTTAGATTCAGGGGGTGGACTGGCTTTCTGCTGAGGACTTCAGGTGAATCCTGTTGGCTCGGACACCCTGTCCCCTGCTGTCGCAGGAGGTGGAGGCCGAGTGGACAGCAAAGGGCACAGCTGGGCATCTGACTTCCTGCCTGCCCTGGCTCTGCCCTGGGAAGCCCTTCCCTCTCAGACCCTGGAGAGTTTGTCGAAAGAAGACACCCCCAGGCCTCAGAATCGGGTCCTTTAGAAGCTCTGGGTTTCCCCAGTTCCCCCAAGGCCTCTGCAGCCTTGGGACCATGGGGCCTCCTCGGCCACAGCTCCCCCTTCCTGTTTTGGTCACCTCTGATGGTGTGGCTCTGATTCTGGAGCCTTATTTACCAGCTATCTGGTTTCCTTTCAAAGGTCAAAGCAGAGTTCAGCACAGCTGGGCAAAGGGCACACGTGGCTTCTGAAGGAGATTTAGGACATTTGACATGGCAGCGGGGTCTCAGGGTCACCCGCTAACTAGAATCTGCAGCTTCAGTCCCTCGTGCCTGTGGAGGGGCACGCCATGTCCCGAGAGTGTCTGGTGGGTCCTGCCTGGGGGCATGGAGGACTTCTACAGGGCAGTGGACCGATGACCGCCTCTTGGTGATGGGGCTGTCAACTGAGGTGAGGGAGGGGTGGAGAAGGAAGGGTGGCCTTGAGACTGGCACACTGGGCCATCGCATGAGACCTGGGTCCCTCTTGGAGAGGCCACGGGGATTCCTGCGGCAGTAGGTCAGCCTCTGCTCCTGTCCCTCCAGAGGTTTCGGGAGGACTCTGGCCTTGTGCGGGGGCAGCTGGGCTGGTGCCCAGGCAGCCAGACACAACAGGAGGCTGGGGCTGGGCCCCTCACAAGTGGGCTCTGGACCAGAAGAGTGGGGAACGTCCCCCGGCTCTGGGCTGGGGCCCGGGCTCCCTGGGACGTGGGTGTGGCAGGTGCAGGGCAGTGGCTGTCTAGGAGGTGGCCGACTCAGCTCCTGGCTGCACCTTTTCTTGCCCTCTGTGGGCCACAGTCCCAGGCTGGTATTTTGGTGAGTGTGACAGCCCTCTAGAGTCATCTGGTCCTGGCACAAGCCTGTCCTCCCCACCCCCAGGCCTCAGCTCTCTTATAAAAGGGCTGAGCCGCGCGCTCCCCTCACTGGGGGTGTGGAGAGCAGGGGGGACCATGGACTTCGTCAGCATTCAGCAGTTGGTGAGGATGCGGTGGGGTGGGAGGCAGACTGTCCCAGCAGAATGGCACCTGCTGGCTGGAGGGTGGCCACTCTTGCCATGGTCTGAGGGTCGGGGAGGACAAGGAGGCCCGGGTTCTCTCCTGGTCTCTGCCTGGTTCTCATGGGAGGTGCGAGGGGCTTCAGGGCAGGACAGGGAGACAGCGGGCAAGGGTTGGGCGACGGTGGACATGAAAACCCTTGAGCTTGCTGACGTTTGTTCTCTTGCTTTTTGTTTGTTGGGGGTTTTTGTTGGTTGGTTGGTTTGATGGTTTGGTCCTGGGATTGAACCTGAGCAATTTACCATTGAGCTACATCCTCAGCCCTTTTCTTCTTAGAGACAGGGTCTTGCTAAGTTGCCCAAACTGGCCTCAAACTTTGTGACCCTCCTGCCTCATCCTCCTGAGTGTTTTTGGTGTTTTGTGACGCCTCGCAGTCTAGGCAAGCACCTAGACAGAGCTGCACCCCAGCCTGAGTTTAGTGAGTTTGCCCTGAACTGGGTGGCAGAACAGGAAGTGCCAGGTGACTGCAGAAGACACAGGGGTAGCGAGGCATTCCTTTAGTACAAGCACCATGATGGCCTTTGCTCTGGAAATGTCCAGAGGGTATGGGGGAGGGGGTGCTGTGTGAGCTCTGGACATGACACTTCAGGATGTCAGTTTTAGAGGGTGTGAGGCCCAGAATGGTATGCTGTCCAGCAGGCCCGTGGTTGGCCAGTGGCCCCCGCCTGGCATAGCCCCTGCCAGGAGGGGCCTGGAGGGCCCAGGGAAGGTTACATTGGCAGGTGCCGCAGAAGGGCATGTGTTTGTGCTGGCTGGAAGCCCTGAGCTGCTGTCCTGTCACCCTGCCCTTCTCCCCACCCCACGCTCCTCAGCGCAGCCCAGCTCCCAGCAGCTCGGGTCATCTCCGTGCCCTTGGGAAGTGCTGGTCTGAGCCCCTTTTACTGAGGTAGAAACAGCTTCACCAAAGGCAGAGAGCTGAGCCCAGGGGTTTAGAATTTTGGGGTCAGGTGACAGTGTAGCACAAGCTGGTAGGAATCTAGGGACAATAGCCCAAGAGGGAAGCTAAGGTGTCATCTGCCCCGGGCTCCTGGACACGGCCCAGCACTATAAATAGAGGTGGCCACATGCCCCCAAACCCTGCAGGCTTCTGAGCAGGGCAGAGGAGGCAGCAGCCAGTTGGGCCCTAGCCTCCACTGCCCGTGGTTGCCACAGTGGGTGTGGACCACCACAGGGGTCAGAGTTTGCCGTGCTCCAGAGCACCAGGGAGCTTCGGGAAGGGAGGGTCAGGCTGACTCCCAGCTTGGCTGGTCAGGGTCTCCCTGGTCCTGCACCAGGCTTCCTGTGGGTTCCTCCCTCGGGTTTCCCGGGCTGCTCACCCACATCCTTTCCTGCAGGTGAGCGGAGAGAGGGTCGAAGGGAAAACGTTGGGATTTGGGCCTGAAGTTCCTGATCCTGGAGGCTGGCCTACTGACTGGAGGCTGGGACTCCAAGAGGCCGTGGCCCGGGAGAAGCTAAAATTGGAAGAAGAGAAGAAGAGGAAAGTAAGTGCTGTTGTGGGGTGGCCAGTCCAGGCTGGGCAGTGGGGCAGCGAGGGCCTGGGGGCCAGGCTGGTGCTGTGTCTCTGGGCAGAGCAGCCCAGGAGCACACCAACCAAGAGGCTGCCCCAGGGCCCCAGCCACAGGCTGATGGCTGGCCTGGCCTCGCCTTCTGCCCACTTCCCACCCCAGCTGGAAAGATTCAACAGCTCCAGACTGAACCTGGAGACCGTGGCTGACTTGGAAAACTTAGTTCAAAGACGGAAAGAAAAGCGACTGAGACTGAGACGCAGAGTCCCCCCCAGGGAACCTGAGCCCGTGGCTAAGGTGAGAAGTCGGGGCTGGGAGGCCGCACGGGCCCGGGGCTCAGGTCCAGAAGCGAAGGCCCCTGTCCCTGGGTGGGGGGTGCTTGGGGAAGAGTAGTACTGGGGCCACCAGGAGCCACGTGGACTCCACACTGGAGCCGTGTTGGCTTTCTAGGGCGACTGGGGACTCAAGCCACAGAACTCAAGTCGCTTCCTCTGCAGGCTCTGCCCCAGCTCCGGCTGTGGCTCTCTGGCACTCCCTGGCCTGCACACGCAACATCCCTTCCTCAGGTGGATTCCCCCTCGGGTCCAAACGTCCCTTGTTAAAGGGACACCAATAGCTGGGCACAGTGGCATATCCTTATAATCCCAGTGACTCAGGAGGTTGAGGCAGAATTGTGAGTTCAAAGCCAGCCTGAGCAACTCAGTGAGACCTTGTCTCAAAATAAGAAAACAGCTGAGGATGTGTCTCAGTGAGGATATGGCACCCCTGGGACCAATAAATAAACAAAGATGGACACCAGCCATACTGGAACAGGGCTACCCTTCACACGAGTCACACTGGAAGGGGCCTCATCTTAGCTAGTTATATCTGCAAGGATCCTATTTCCAATAAAGTCACATTTCAAGGTACAGGGGTTAGGACTTCAGTCCCCCCGTCCCCGCCCAGTGCTGGGGCTGGCAGCCAGGGCCTCATGTGTGCTAGGCAAGCGCTCTGCCACTGAGCTTATCACCAGCGCTTTCTATCCTTAGAGACAGGATCTTGCTAAGATGCCAGATTGGCTTCAAGCCTGTGACCCTCCCGCCCCAGCCCGAGTAGCTGGGATCGTAGCATGTGCCACCGTGCCAGCAACATGTGAATTTCAGGGGGAGACTGAAGAGAACTACTTGCACAGGGCAATGGTGTACTGGTCCTCAGCTGTCCTGGAATCATTGGTGACACTGTGGTCACGGGTGCCTACGGGTCTGGGGAGTGACTTGGTCTTGTCCTTCCCCTCACCCAGTCGCAGCCCCAGGCCCAGCTGGAGCCTGTGGACCTGGAGATGTTCCTGAAGGCAGCTGCTGAGAACCAGGAAGCCCTGATTGACAAGTTCCTGACCGATGGAGGGGACCCCAATGCCCACGACAAGGTGTGCAGTGGGCGAGGGCTTGTGGCACCTGTCCGAGCAGGAGTGTCACACTGTGGTCCCAGCCCTGGCCTGGGACCACAGAGCTTGTCTTCGGGGCGTGAACCAGTGGCATCCTGAGCTGGGAGGGAGAAGCCCTTGCTGATGGCAAGATGGGCAAGTGTTTGGGGACCTCCTCTGAGCAACAGGTGGGTGCTCTGGGTGGGTGCACCCTCCTAACCCCATCTCTGCCCCAGCTGCACCGCACAGCCTTGCACTGGGCCTGTCTGAAGGGTCACCTCCAGCTGGTGAGCAAGCTGCTGGCGGCCGGTGCCTCCGTGGATGCTCGGGACTTGGTGAGTCCCGGGAGGCTGCTCCTCACTGCCAATGCTCTGCGCAGCGTCCCCGCAGGTCTGAGGGCTTCGGGGCTCTGTGTTACAGCTGGACAGGACTCCTGTGTTCTGGGCCTGCCGAGGAGGACACCTGGACATCCTCAAACTGCTGCTTAACCAGGGCGCCCGGGTCAATGCGCGGGACAAGGTGAGGGAGCAAGGGCCTGCTCTGGGTGGTCTGTTAGAGAAGCTAGGAGGCCACCAGGCTAGACGTGGCACTGAGCCCCTCTCCTCCTAGATCTGGAGCACCCCCCTCCACGTGGCCGTGCGCACGGGCCACTCCAACTGCCTGGAGCACCTCATCGAGTGTGGAGCCCTCGTTGACGCCCAGGACAAGGTAGGCACAGCGGCTGGGCAGCCTGCAGCAGACCAGGGGCACTGTCCCCTCGGTCACAGCCCCTGCCACCCTGCTGAGGGCCCTCGGGTGAGGGCACAAGTGGGACCTCCGTCTCCCCACAGGAAGGGGACACAGCGCTCCACGAGGCCGTGCGGCACGGCCACTACAAGGCCATGAAACTGCTGCTGCTCTATGGGGCCAAGCTAGCTGTGCAGAATGCGGTGAGTCCCCGTGGGGTGGCGGCCTGCGCCCGGGGCTGGGGGAAAGGGAGGACTGACCTGGTGTCCTTGCCCCTAGGCCTCCCTGACACCAGTGCAACTGGCACGAGACTGGCAGCGGGGCATCCGGGAAGCGCTGCAGGCCCATGTGGGGCATCCCCGCACCCGGTGCTGAGGCCCTGGACCTGCGGCTCCCTCACAGCCACCATTCCGTTCCCCTCTCCCTGCATCTGTGCTCTGTGGGCCTCGCCTTCAGTGGCGACCCCCCGCAGGGCTCTGCTTCCTGTCAGAGCTGAGGGGCAGTCAGAGCCCTATAGGCGGAGAGACCCTGGCTTGTGGCTGGGTTGCCACGTCCCCCACTAGGGCTGGGGCTGGGAAGGACTGAGGCAGAGGACCACAGACAGCTGCGAGCTGCAGTCCAGGCGAGGGCAGGAGGGCAGTGGAGCCCAGGGTGGGGCGGAAGCCGACGGGCCCTGGCCCAGCTACCAGGACTGGGCGTCAGGCCTCCTTAGTGTCCGTCCACTGTCCACAGAGCAGGAGCCTGGCCTTCGCCTTCCACCAGGGCCAGTCTCCTGCAGGTGGTGATTCAGATGTGGCCAGCAGCTGCACCCAGGACACAGGAGAGGCCACCGAGCCAGCCCGGCAGGCGTCCGGCATTGGTGCAGCTGCCAGCTGCCCTTGGCGGGGTCTCCCAGGGCCTGGTTCCTATCAGCAGCAACCCTGGTAGGGTCCGCAGTGGCTCTAGGCACCTCAGGTCTTCCGGACTCTGGAGGCAGGTTCTGGTGGTTTGCAGGGCCCCTAAGCAGGGCGACGCCCCACAGAGCAGACGCCTGCACCCGCCCGGTTGCTCAGAAGCCGAAAGCTGAGGTGCTGGAGCCACAGTCCTGGGGAACCCGTGCCCTCCGCCTCAGAGCCCCCTGGGGCCTGCCTGAGCAGCGTTGGCGGCTGACCGGTGGCCCTCCGCATGGGCCTGAGAGCCTGGGCGCTGGGGCTTGCTTGTGGCCCACCCAACTCTTGGGGCGGTGGCCCGCAACCCTCATGCCAGAGGCTCTCTTGCCCCCAGTCCTAGAGAGGCCAGACCAGGCCTGCAGCCGCATCCACCCTGCTCATCCCCACAGCGGTGCATGCTGAGGAGCCCTGCGCTCTTCCATGGGGACATGCCAGCCGCTGCATCCCCACCTGCCAGCTGGTGGCCACAAGGGCCCCTTCCCCCAAGCTCCCAGGGCTCTTCCCTCTGGCGGTGCATGTTTCCAAGTTCCCCAGGGTGGGCCTGAGCGCTGGCAGGGCTGGCTCCTTAATGCCAGAAAGCGGGTCCTAAAGAGCCCTACCCTCAACTGGGAACCACAGGCTGAGGGAAGGGCTGGGACAATGCCTGGCCTCCTCATGGTCCTGGGTTGACCTCACAGGGCAGACATTCATTCTGCAGCAGTTATTTTGACTTTAACTTTGGTGGCCTTCTCAGGCCAAGAACAAGACTACGATACTTGTGAAAGGCTGACTAGAGCCCCCCGGGGCCACACCATTCCACGGGCAGCTCCTGCCCCGTGGTGACAGCCAGCGCACGCCCAGATGCTGGTGCTGTGGGCAGATCAGGCGCTGTAGACCATGGCAATGACAACTCCTCATCTAGAAAATGAGGAGACTAAGTGACAGACAAAAATGACTTTTTATACAGATCAGTATTTTTTTGTTCATTAAATTGGTTGATGACCTACCGTAGCCTACTTGTCTTTTTTGGGCACCAGTTTGCTGCTAAGGTTTGTCAACCTTAGCAGCAAACTCAAGCCTTGTAACAATGCAGGCCTGACACTGAGACAGGCCACCAGGTGCAGAATGGACTTTGTGTGGGGTCTTGCTGTCAGAGCATCTCAGCTCATTGATGGACCGGATCAAAGAGCAGTGGTTCTCAGCCTCAGCTGCTTATTAGAAATCACCAGGGGAGGCTTTAAAAGATCATTAGGTCAGAAACCCTGCAGATCAGTAGATGACTCACCTGTGTGCACACACTGGAAATCCCCAGGAGTCTACCTAACCAGATATACCCACCTAGAAGATGAGGGAGTACATCAAAATCCGAGGATACATCAGAAAATCACAAACCCCTATTTCTGCATAACAGCAATGAACATATGAATACAAATTAAAAATAGTACCACTGTTTAGAAAAATTAAATACTTGGGTTTAAAACTAATAAAACATGCAGGGAAAGATGCTGAAATCTCCAAAACAGAAGTTAAATAAATGGAAAAATATACCATGCTCATGGACCAAAAGATACAACACAGTCAAGATGTCAGTTCTCCCCAAGTTGACGTACAGGTTTATCTTGGCAATATTTTTAGATGTAAACAAGGTTATTCTCAAATTCTCAAGAAAAATGTATAACCAAAACAATTTGAAAAAGAACAAAGTGGGAGGAACAACTAATCTACTGATTTTAAGACTCACTACATAGGGGCTGGGGCTCAATGGCAGAGCACTCGCCTAGCATGTGTGAGGCACTGGGCTCAATTTTCAGCACCACATATCAATCAGCTAATTAAAGATACACTGATAACTAAAAAAATATTTTAAAAAAACAAGGGACACACGTGGTATTGGCAGAGGGACAGGTACATAGGGGCTAGGTAGATGCTTTTTTAACAAAGGGTACCAGAACAATTGGACATCTATAGGCTTAAAAAAAAAAAAAAAAGAGCCTCGACCTCAGTCTATATGAAGATTAATTCAAAATGGATCACATTTATGGTGAAAAAAAAAAAAACAGACCATTTTTGGGGCCTCAGACTAGGTGAAGAATTTTTGACACTAAAAGCACAATGCATACAAAGAAAAAAGTGACTTCCTCAAAATTAAAACCATTTGTTCTGAATAAGTCTCTGCAGAGAGGATGAAAATCTAAGCTACGTGTGTCAGCTTTTTGTTTCCATAACAACCTGAAATAATCCACTTCAGGAAGAAAGGCGGACTTGAGCTCAGGGTTTCAGAGGGCTCAGCCCATGGTCACCTGGCCCTGCCGCCTAGTTTTCTCTCTATGGGCCTGTGCATCATGACAGAGTACTCAGCAGAGTGATGTGCACATGAAAGGGACAGGAAAAGCCTTCGTCCCAGTGTCCCCATCAAGGACGCACTCCCCAGTGACCTACCTTCTTCCCACCAGTTCCTACTCCTGCAGGGTCCACACCTCCCAGGAGCCACTGCAAGCTGAGGACTGAGCCCCTAACATGTGGCCCTGACATTCCAGATCCAAACAATAGCAGTAGAGACTGGGATAAAGTACTTGCAAACCAAAAACCCCACAAAAGACTTTAGCACTTAGAATATATGAGGAACTCTCAGAACAAAAAACAGCCCAATTAGAAAGTGGGCCAAGGACAGAGATGTGACCGAAAATACATGAAAAAATGTCCACTACTAGCCATCCGGAAAAAGGGATGAAAGCCACCAGTTCTGCTCACACCCAGAAGAGTCAGAGGGAACAGCAGCACCACCCAGTGGCGGAGAGGGTTTCTGTTCTGAAGTGCCTGAAGTTGGTTGCTAACTAAACACAGCAGGGCGCAGTGGCGCTTGCCTGTCATCCCAGAGACTTGGGAGGCTGAGACAGGAGGATCACAAGTCCAAAGCCAGTCTCAGCAAAAGTGAGGCGCTAAGCAACTCAGTGAGATCCTGTCTCTAAATAAAAAATACAAAATGTGGCTCAGTGGTTGAGTGCCCTGAATTCAATCCCTGGTACCTTCCCCCACAAAAAAAGAACACGCAATAACCATGACCTAGCAATGGCACCTCTGGCATTTATCCGAGAACAGGACGCTGATCTTCGCACAGACCCATGTGCACATGTACATGATGTCCATAGCAGCTTTATTTGGAATAGCTGAAAACTGGAACCACCCAGATATCGTTCGACGGGATGGTAAGTACACTATGGAACACCCCTTGGCAAGAGAAAGGACCCAACCACCGGCAGGCGACAACCTGGACGCGTCTCCAGAGGATTGTGCCGAGTGCCACATGGTCACTGTGACTCCATTGATATAACAGTCTTGAAATGGCAACACAAGAGCAAAGAGGAACACGTTAGTGGCTGCCAGAGGCTGGGGATGGCACGGGGGGCTCTCCAGGGGTAGCCCAGGGAGATCTCTGTGGTGACATGGGCGCAGTTACACAAATCTGCCCAGGACACACCACACCTGTGTCAAAGCCCTGATTTGGATACTGTATTGTAATTAGCTAACAAATAACCGTAGGGGAAACCCAGGTAAGGGGTGCATGGGAACCTCGCATTTTTGCAACTTCCTATGAGTAATTATGTAAGAATAAAAATTGGGAAAAGAAAGCTCTGTGTGGAACCTGGTATCCTAGATTGGGTCCTGTAATGGAGCAAGAACGTTATTGCTAAAAAAAAAAAAAAAAAAAAAAACCACCCAAAGAAAACCTGTGGTTCAGTTCCGAGTTCTGACTGTACCCATGTCCATGTTCAGTGCGTAAATGTACCCAGGGTTCATACGATGTTAACAGGGGAGGCCGGGTGGGTGAAGGGCGTATGGAACTTGCCTGTGGATATGAAACTATTTGAAAAATAAACCCTCGAGCCCAGAATGACTAAACTGGAAGTCTCAGGAGTGGCTCAGGTAGGAAAAAAAAAAATTGTTTTTTTTCAACACTACGGATGGAACCCAGGGGCGCTTAACCACTGAGGTACGTCCCTAGCCCTTTTTATTTTGAGACAGAGTCTCACTAAGTTGCTGAGGCTGCACTGAACTCAATCCTCCTGCCTCAGCCTCCTGAGCTGCTGGGATACAGGTGTGCACCACTGAGCCCAGCTCAGATTTTAGTCTGTCAGGTGATTCTGACATGCAGCCGGGGGCTCAGAAGCCTGCTGTGGAAAGACTTAAGAGTTTGTTTCCCGCCTGGGTTTGGTCCTCAAGAACAATTTCTAGGTGAGCACACCCCTGTTCTTTTGTCCTTCAGTCCCATTTACAAGGACCCAAATCTCCTTGAGAGGGGCTCCAGAAACTTCCCTCCTTCCCTCCCCAGTCTGTGACCCCGCATCTCTGTGACGCCCCATTCCACACAGCTCAACCCTGGGAGGAAAATTCAGGTAAACTGGAAGAAGAATAAAAGCTGTCTAGTTCCCCCCTCCCTGAAACTGCAACACTAGGGGAAAACGGGGGGGGGGGTGCAAGAACTTGAAATGTCCTAAGGATGTGAGAGAAACTGTCATTGTTTTTTTTAAGAAAGAAGGGCGATGCCGGTGCAGCTAGTCACAAGCAGCCTTCCCGTCCCTTGCTGCACTCCGCGCCTTACAGCCGCAGGCACCTCCGTGGGCACCTCCGCCAAAGGCATGAGCCAGGTGGGGTGGGTGGAGATGGGGCTTAGCCACAGCAGGACGACCCCCACCTCCCACGCCTGACCCCTTCTCCACACAGAAACTGACAATACTGTTGGTGGCAACAAGCACAGGGTAGAGGGATGGCCCCACCTGCTGCTCAGGACTCCAGGAGGGTTTGGAGAGGCCATCTCCACAGGAAGTAGCAGGGCGAGGAACAGACCTGCAGGGAGCCCCACTTCTTGGTCTGGCACGTGGAGAAGGCCAGGGCACGTGAACCGACACGTGGCATGGTAAGGGGAGCCACCAAGGACAAAGGACATCGTGGACCAGGCCACGGATATGAACCCCAACTAAAACTCCATTTGCTCAGAAAGTGCTGCCAGCAGCAGAGGTCAGCCAATGGAAAGCAGAGCGGACACAGGCCGCGGCCACACGCAGGCGGTAACTGGCCGCAGTGCCTGGCTTGAAGAGGTACAGACACTGCACTGTCACAGCGTCAGAGGGGAAGGGGAAGCTGGGCCCTGGGGACCAGAGATGATTCTGTTCCTTTGTTTCTTCCAGAGGCAGGCCTGGGGGTCCGCGCCAGCTGACCCCACCTCCTGAAGGCCAGCGGGGCCTGCCGAAGGCTCTGGCACTGAGGCCTGGGATCCGCGTCTATAAGGGCCATCTAAAACGTGGCCTGAGCGGTGGGGACAGGCTGGCTTGTGAAGCTGCCGCGGCTCCCTCCAGCTCCCCACGGGCGTGTCCATTCCCCAGCTTGGCGCCTGGCAAGCAGTTAGACTCCTGGATTCCGCCCAGGGTTCTCCTCCACTGGGACACAGGGCCTGCTGTGGCTGGACCCTGGGGAGAGAGGGAAGGAGAGTGGATACCCACGACGGTGCGGGGAGCGTCCTACCAAACCAAGGCCGAGTCTCTAGGACAGGGAGCAGCTGGAAAGGCAGAGGGCCGGGGACGTCTCAGGAGGCGTTGGAGCAGAGGTGGAGTGACTGGTTGGGAATGCGGTCAGCCTGTTTTGACATCATAAGGGAAAAGCCACTTGTAGGACAGAGGCCACTGAGAAAGACAAGGAACCTGGGCCACGGATCTCTGGCCCAGAGGGCCCAGGCCACTACAATGGGCAAGAGAACCTGCTCGGGACCACACACCCGGTGCTGGAAGGAGGAGAGGATTTCCCAGCCCTCCTATGTTCCAGAGGGTGACTGTACGCCCCTGGCCCCACCCAGGGAGATACCCTCCCACCGGGAGCCCTCTGCTAGCGCAGGAAACCAAGCCAAGAGAAAGAAGGGAGATATTTACCTCAGTGGTCTCTGAAAACAAAAAAGGCTCACTAGTCCCAGTCATCTATCAACTGCAGTTTCCAAATGTGCCAAAGAGGGAAAGGTCTACTGGGAAGGCTAAAGAGAGCAGAGAGAGAGAAGAGACGGCAGGCTGTCGGGCGGTGGTGGTGACAGGGCCTCGGCTCCAGCAGCACAGAGGGAGGGCAGTGAGAGTGGCCCCCTGGGGCAGTCCTGTGAGCCACGTGAAGAGCAGTGAAGCACCAATCTCCTAGTTTTGCAGGCCATTTGGGCTCTGTCACAGCTACTCAGTTCCACTGTCATCTTTCAGAAGCAGCCACATACAAGCCACAAACAAATGGGGTCTACACCCGGGCAGCTGGCCCAATCTGGTCCCTGCACCATGGTCTGCTGACCCCTGCGGGAGGCAATTTGCAATGACCGTTTTCCAAACGTTTCAATAAAGGCCATCTCTGGCAGGGATCTAGTGCCAGGCTCCAGGGCACAGTTCACCCTGCACTACTCAATAAGCAGCACCCCACTGAGACCACCCTGCGCTCTTGAGGAAGTGAAGGCCACGGTAACAGGGACACCCCCGGGAGACCCTGAGAGTTCGGGCAAGGAGCAGAGACAGCAAGCAAGCCTCAGGGAGGCAACTTCAAGCTGCGCGCAAGTGAGAGTCACCAACATCGTGTCACAGAGCATGGGGTGATCTGTCACAGAGAGGGGATGACCCAAAGCCACCGCCAGGACTCTCTCATGGGATGGCTCAGTGCTCAGCTGGAAGGGTTTTCACAAAGCCTCTTGGGGTTGGGGTGAAGCTCAGTGGGCGATGCTTGCTGAGCATGTGCAGGGCCCTGGGTTCCACCCCTAGCGCCTTTAAAAAGCCAAACAAGCTGGGTCTGCGCAGGGGCTCTGAAGGCAGTGGCGCACGAGGTCTGCACCCCGCCCGGGCTGCAGGTGGAGCCAGAGAGGGTTGACGGGCAACCCAAGACAAACGGCTCACTTGTTAAAGATAAGTCTTGGGTTTGAGCGGGAAGCAGGACCCAGCACCCCACGTGGCACTCGTGCTCCAGCCCAAAGCCTGGGCTCACCAGCGCCCGGACCTGGAGCCCACAAAGGCTGGCCACCACCGTGGACCCCAGGGTTGGGGGACTCTGCCCATTACACACACACACCACCTCACAATTCAGAAACACCTTTTGTAAAAACATCTCTGCACTTTGAAGCGCAGGTCTCAGTGACCAGAGCGGCGGTCCCCTGAGGCCCCACAGGCCAGGGTCCTCGGCCCTCACTTTGCTTCTATAAGACGGGCAGAGTGGCTCTCAGGACCCCGCAGAGGCAAAGGCACCGCAGGCTCAGGGCTGCACCCAGGGTGAGTCTCAGCAAGAGCTGGCTCCCCGGGGAGGGTGGGCGAGGAAGTGGGACCTGCACCCTGCCCCTCTGCAGCCTCTAAAGCCCAGCCAGGACTCCACTCCAGGACTCCACTGGCCTCAGAGCCCCATGCCCCCGCCCTCTCCACTGCCGCTCCACAGGGCCACGTCTGTTCCCCAGCTACTCCTGCTCGCCATGGAGCCCCAAGGAGGCTCTCACTGCCCGCCACCCTACTCCTCTGCCACACCCCTTCCCAGCCAGGCCCGCGGCACCCCAAGTCTAAGTGGCCAGAAGTTTCTGGACTGGATGGACCATGCCGCCAGCTCCTCTCTATAAAGCTGACCATTCTGAGAGGCCCTCAAAGACCCAGCGCCAGCTGAGCTACAGCTGTCACCCAAGCCACTCAAAACAGCAAGAAGGGACAAGGACAGGGAGAGAGCAGAGCCAGGAGGCCAGAGCAGGTGGGGCGCAGCCAGCAGGTCTGAGGGAAGCGGCCGGGCCTGCCGTGAGGCTTACCCGCGGCTGCCGTGGTCTTGTTACTGAGGAGCCTGGTCTGACTGCCTGGGACGACCTGGAGGTCAGAGTTTTCGGGGGACGGTGGCAGGCTCTGGGCTCGGGTGGCCAGGAGTGCATTGAGGTACTGCAGCCGCGTGACCTGGAGGACAGAGGTGTCACCCAGCGGGGCACATGGCGTGGTGTGGGCTCGCACCTCTGGCGGAACTGGACGACAGGGCGAGGAGGCAGGGAGAGGAGCAGGGAAGGGCAGAGGGCAAGCGGGCAGAAGGGGCCAAGGCCTCAGGACAGCCAGGCCAGGGTGGTGGGGTATCCAGGGAGTCAAGGCCCCACATTTGGGCAGTGCAGGGCCTAGTCTTGGGCCTCAGGGCCACTCAGACCTCACTCTCCTCCACACACACTTGTGACCAGCTGGCCTAGCCCCTTGGGGACACAAAGCCAGTTAGTGCCAACACAACACGCAGCCCAGGCAGTCACCTTGATGAGCTGAAGGTCAGAGAGGGCCCTCACGGTGTAGTCGGGACAGTAGGTAGAGGAGCGGGTGCCCTCGGCTGGCTCGGGCTGCAGGTCGTGGCGGGTGGGCTGGTGCGAGGGCACTGGGGACTGGTGAACTGTCAGGAGGAACAGGCGGTGAGGGCACCGCTGGGCAACTGCTGGCTCTGCGGCCTGCCCCAGACGCCCTGAGAGGGGACAGGGTGGGGACTTGGGGGAGGGCAGAAGACACCACGGGGGAGGTTCTGCAGGGATGGGGTGCACCAGGTGAGCAAGAAGGAAGCCTGTCCCCACTCCAGAGCCAAGAGACGCCCTGCAGGGGCCGGGGCCATTCTGCAAGCCAGGACCCAGCCCTCAGAGGTAGGGGCTGCGGCTCACCCGAGGACGGCGTGGTCAGGGCAGACACTCCATAGTAGGTGAAGGCCCCGTTCTCAAACTTCAGGCCCTCCTTCCCGATCTCCACCTCAACCCTGCCCTGGGAGGAGGGAGGGCAGGCAGACAGACACGGGCACGGGTTAGCGTCCCCAGGAGGAGCACCAGGTGAAATCCCAGGGACCTGGGTGGCAGGCCTGTGGCTGTCCTCCCCTGCGGCTGTCTCCAGTCACCTGCAGGATGAGGATGAAGTAGTCCACTGGCCGGCTGCGCTGGTACAGGTAGTGGTGGGCGGCCAGGCGGTCGCTCTCATCAAACTTCACCTCCTGGTTGACGCTCGGGTGCCTCAGCAGGTGCAGGAGGACCTTCTCAGAGATGCGCAGTGGGCTGAACACGTCCACCTCTGCCCCAAAACCGGAAAAGGAAGAGTACCTACCGGGCTGAGTGGCCTGCACGCACCTGGCTCCTACGTGCACCTGGCTCCCGCGCCAGCACCCCGGGCTCTCCCTGTGCCCGCACCCCAGGCTCCCCTGCGCCTGAGCTGCCACCTTCCACAGAGAGCAGGGCAGGGCACATGTGGGCCCAGCTGAGGTTCCCTGGCCACCCTTGCCAGAGGCAAAGCCCAGTTCTGCTCTTGGTCACTTGGGTCAGCCCTGGGGTCACCTAAGAGGCTGACAGAGCTGCAGAGAAAGCACAGATGTTGTTCCGCGTGACTCTCCTGCTTACTAGGATCAGGGAGCAGCTGGTGTCCACTGTGAGTGGTCTCCTGACCCATGGACAGTGAGTGGAACAGGGACATGGACCACTCCTCTCTCACCTCGGGAAAGGAAGCGCTGGGTGGCCAGGAGCAGCTGAGGCGAGATTTTTACTTTGTATTCCTCGTCAGACACCTTGAACAAGGAGAAGTCCTCCTTGCGCTTGAGTGGGGCACTCAGGGAGGTGGCCGTCCTCCGCACGGCAGCATCTCCTGAGGGGTGAGAAGATGGCAGCTCAGGCACAAGCAAGAGTCTCATGAACACAGACCCTGGGCCCACTGGGGCTCTGCTGCCCGCTCCTTCTTCCCCAAGGACGCAACCCTATCCTGCTCCCCCATGGAGCCTGGCCACCATTCCTCCCCAGTGATCCTGGTGCCCAGGATGAGGGCAATGACCCTCACTTCCCAAGGAAGTGAGGAAGGGACCGCCCTCTTGCTTGGAGTTGGGTAGAAAGAATGCTGATGTGAAGAGCTGTCTGCCAACACAGGCCTCCCGGGGCCCTGCTGAGGACTGCTGGTGGCAGGCGGCAGCAGCAGTGGACACTGACCTTGGGACCTCATGCCCGGTCAGTCTCAGGAACTGAACTGAAAATGCTGTGCTTGGGAACAGACGTGGGGGTAAGCCATGTGCTTGGCAGCACAGAGCAGAGGGCAGCTCAGGGTCCCAGGTGCCCGTATGAGGCCCAGAGCCCTGGAGCACAGGCCCTGTGTCTGCCTTGCAGGCCGCAGCCAGCATCCTGAGAGGAGGAAGACGCACTCTAAGGCCCAGGGCTGTTGGCAGGAAGATGCTCTTGGTGGTCAAGAATGGGTTCCTGTCCCTTTTTGTGGTGCTGGGGCTGGAACCCAGGGCCTCATTCATGCCAGCAGGCAAGCACTTTCAACGAGGCCTCATCCCCGGCCCAAAGAACGGCACAAAACGACCTGCAGCAGAAGACACGAAAACTGGAAGCGCCCAGGAAGGACAGAGCCCAGGAAGGACAGAGAGCCCAGGAAGGACAGGGCCCAGGAAGGACAGAGCTCATGAGGGACAGAGCCAGGAGGGACAGAGCCCAGGAAGGAGAGAGCCCAGGAAGGACAGAGCTCATGAGGGACAGAGCCCAGGAGGGACAGAGCCCAGGAGGGACAGAGCCCAGGAAGGACAGAGAGCCCAGGAAGGACAGAGCCCAGGAAGGACAGAGCCCAGGAGGGACAGAGCCCAGGAAGGACAGAGCCCAGGAAGGACAGAGCTCATGAGGGACAGAGCCAGGAGGGACAGAGCCCAGGAAGGACAGAGCCCAGGAAGGACAGAGCCAGGAGGGACAGAGCCCAGGAGGGACAGAGAGCCCAGGAAGGACAGAGAGCCCAGGAAGGACAGAGCTCATGAAGGACAGAGCCCAGGAGGGACAGAGTCAGGAGGGACAGAGCCCAGGAGGGACAGAGCCCAGGAGGGACAGAGAGCCCAGGAAGGACAGAGCCCAGGAAGGACAGAGCCCAGGAAGGACAGAGCCCAGGAGGGACAGAGAGCCCAGGAAGGACAGAGCTCATGAGGGACAGAGCCCAGGAGGGACAGAGCCCAGGAAGGACAGAGCCCAGGAGGGACAGAGAGCCCAGGAAGGACAGAGCTCATGAGGGACAGAGCCCAGGAGGGACAGAGCCCAGGAGGGACAGAGCCCAGGAAGGATAGAGCCCAGGAAGGACAGAGCCAGGAGGGACAGAGCCCAGGAAGGATAGAGCCCAGGAAGGACAGAGCCCAGGAGGGACAGAGCCCAGGAAGGACAGAGCCCGGCATGCACAGGAGCCATGAGAGCACCAACAGGCTGGGCAGGAGGGAGCCCTGCCGTGGCGGCCTTACTGACCCACGGGGGCAGGGAGGGGGCCTGGCGGGGATGCAGCGGGCTCTGCAGCAGAGGTTCACCAGTGTGTGCACACAGTATGTCTCAGGGCAGGGAGGACCAGTGGGAAGTCAAACTCACGGTAGTCTTCAGACTCGTCCAGGATCTCGGACTTGATGATCTCCTCGATGACGTCCTCCAGGGTGACCAGGCCCAGCACCTCATAGAAGGGGTCGCCCTCGCCCTCGTTGTTCACCTTCTGCACGATGGCCAGGTGGGACTTCCCTGTGGAGAGGGGACACTCATTTACAGCTAGCAGGGGGCACCCCATTTTTCTCAGTTTCTCCTGGTATGCGCCCACTGCAAGGACAGAAGCCAATGTTTGTACTGGACACTGGGCCACACACCCTAAGTTTTGTGTTTTGTTTTTGATATTAAGGATTGAACCCAGAGGTCCTTTCCCACTGAGCTACATCCCCAGCCCCCCCCCCTTTTTTTTGGTACTGGGGATTGAACTCAGAAGCACTCAACCACATCCCCAGCCCTATTTTGTATTTTATTTAGAGACAGGGGCTCATGGAGTTGCTTAGCACCGCCTTTGAACTTGCGATCCTTCTACCTCAGCCTCTAGAGCCACTGGGATTACAGGCATGCGCCTCACGCTCAACTCCCCGAGCCCTTTTTATTTTTTACTTTGTGGCAGGCCTCACTAAGTTGCCCAGACTGGTCTTGAACTTGTGATCCTCCTGCCTCACCCTCCCAAATAGCTGAGAACAGGCACACATGGAGGCTTCCCAAGTTCTCAACAAGCTGAGCAAAATCTCAGAGGCGTGTTCATTGGCCGGAGGTCCCCACACAGACAACAGCAGAGCTGGGATTGGCCCCAGGTCTGTGACTCTGAGCCATGCGGAGGTCTAGCCAAGTGCATCCTGTCTAGAACACAGGGGTCTTACACAGCAACTGCAGGTGTCTACAAACAGGACACCAAGATAGGCTGGCTGCCCTGGACGGTCTCAGTAGGGGAGCCCACGAGTCCATCCTGCCTGACTCTGGGAAGGCCTCCTAATTCTTAAGGCTGTCCTCTGGGGTCAATAGTGGGAGGTGGCCCTTCAGAACCCAACCTGTGCACAGAGGACAGCAGGTGGCCAGGACTGGTCCACCTTGCTCCTGTGTCTTTCCCATGTCATTTTCCTACTTGGTTTGCTTAGTGAGAGGGGGCAGATTGTAAACAACCCATGTCTCAGGATGTCGGGGGACACTGGGGGACTTCTGGAATTGACTCTGCAGTAGGTAAGTGCTTTTCAGCCATAAAACTTGATACCTATCCGAGAGAAACAGAAGGCAAGTCACGTGGGTAATTTAAGATCTTTTGAGTGGGCACATTAAAAACATCTAAACTCAAAACATAAAAAGGGCTGGAGATGTAGCTCAGGGGGCAGCATCCTCAGGTGCAAACCCCAATGCTGCAAAGAAAAAGAAAAAAAAAATAGGCAGAATTAAGTTTAATAACATTTTAAGTAATCCAATATAGCCAAGATATTTCAATATATAACCCCCCCCCACACACACACACACAAAAAAAAATAGCAATAGATAGCCTCCCCTGATTGCACAGAGTCCCGGAACCTGGTTGTGCTTGATGCTTACAGCACACCCCAAGTCAGTCTAGTGCCCTTCCCAGCACTGCACAGCCACAGGTGGGAGGGGAGTGGCCGCTGGACCCGCAGGCCCACAGCTGGGGGCACGCCCTCTTCTGTTACAAGTAAGACGGGGGAAGTTGGTGTGGGCACAGACCTGCACACCTGGGGGAGTTTGCTTCAAGAATCCTTCAGGCAAGCAGAAAAATCTTTGTGTGACTCACACTCCACACACCAAGGGCTTAATGAAATAAAGCATCCTCCTTCAGGGTGCTCTAGTACCCCTGACCAAAAAGCCAGGACAGAAATGACCACATTAGGTCATCTTCCCCTTTCCAGGAGGAAAAGGCACAGGGTCCCTGGAGATCTCTGCCCAGTCCTGCTAAGCCTGAGGCATTGAGTCAGGGGACAGGTATTTCTACATTCTTCTGACACTCTGTGACTGTGCTGGGAAGGGCTCAGGCTGGCGCACAGGCACCATTTCTGCAAGGGCCACGGCTGCTGCGCCACAGAAGGCAAAGCTGCAGACCCACTGGGGACACCAGGCACATGACAGGCAGGTTTGATCAACACCTTTGAATTCCTGAAACCAAAGCCCAGGGGTCTGAAGGCCACCTTTGAGCAGAGAGGCCTGAGCCCACTCCTCCTTTCAGGAAGCTGAACCCTCTGCAGGGCGCCTACAGGAAGGGACTCACTTCTCCCAGGCTGTCAAAGATGTGCAGAGTAGGGACATGCCTCCCCACGACCGCCACACTGGGATGACTCCATAAGGAATGGAGGAAAGCAGGGCTCCTGGAAGATCCCCCATGTGACTTGGACTCTCAAGAGAGGATGCTCGAGGGCCAACAGGCAGCCCTGGGAAAGCAGTAGGGGACTGAGAAAAGGCAGCTGGCCGATTAAAGTTCATGGCCATCATGACAGGACCCAAGCACTCACAGGGATACCTGCAGGCTCTCAGGGCCAGCTCTGCGGAGTCCACAAGGGTGTGAATGGCATGACCTACCGCCATGGGAGAACGATAGTTTTAATTTGAGTTCACAGGCTCCGGAGTACTCCATTTATTTGGATGCTGGAAGACCTTTGCATGATGCCCAACTTCTAGGACACCTTTAAAAATGCAGTTAGAGTTTAATCTCTCCATCTTTCCTTTGTCCCCAACTCCCTTTTATTTTGCAGAGCTGGGGATACGGGGTGGGGTTTGCACATGCTAGGCAAGTGCTTTATCACTGAGCTATGCTCCTAGCCCTTTTGATTTCATTTTGAGACAGGGTCTCACTCACCTACCCAGGCTGGCCTCCAACATGCAATCCTCCTGCCTTGGCCTCCCTAGACTTTGTAATTATAGGCATCCTGGCTCCCTTTGTTGTTCTGTAGAAAAACTAAGTGTACCAATGCTATGAGAAGAGTCACGGGCTAACACTCCTCCCAGATGTCTGAGCAGGTCTGACTCTTCTCAGCATTGTGGCAAAACATGACAGTAAATCAAAACTGGCTGTCTGACAGCAGCGTCTCTGAAAAGTTCATTGCCCTAATCTTCTCCTCACTTACTTCATGAGTCTCATCACGGGCTGAGCAAAGGCAGCAGGGGTTAATGGCCATAGAGAAGATGCAAGTCACCTACTACAGCCCCAAAGCACTCACACTGCCTGGGGATAATTGCTGTCACCTCAAGTCCGCACAGAGGGGTGCTTCCCCCCAGCTTACAAAGTTCCCAAGCAGATGGTGCTCTGAAGGAGTGACAGGAGCAGAATGTACTGGCCAAGAGGAAGATCAGTGGGCAAAGAGATGGGGAAAGGATCGACTGTAAAACCTCAAATGCCAGGAAGACTGCAATGTGCCCTTTGCTCATAAGCAGAGGATGCATAGAAGGACGAGGACAGAGAGGACTTTAACAAGGAGAAACACATGACACCAAAAGGCCGCAGAAAAACAAGGCAAGGCAGCTCCAGGGCCGCACCAGAAAGACAGGGCCATTCTGCCCCAAGAATGGCCCTCACCCACCAGGAACCAGGAAGCCAAGGAGGACCAAAGTGACCCCACCCTGTCCTTCCTCCCCATCACTGGCTTCTAGAAGGAGGCTTTCCAGCATGTTGTCAGATGGCTCTGGAACAGTCTGATTGAACCAAGAAGGGATCAATCCCCAGCCCTCCGGGACCAGGCAGTCTGACAACCTGCTCTGACTGCCCGTCCTGGACAGGAGCACCTGTACTGTGACAGCAAGTCCATTGGAACCTGCTCCACTTGCCCCACCTTAAAAACTAAGAGCAGGGAACCAACCTAGATGCCCTTCAATAGATGACTGGATAAAAAAAAAATGTGGCTTATATACACAATGGAATATTACTCAGCAATAAAAGAGGATAAAATCATGGCATTTGCAGGTAAATGGATGGAGTTAGAGAACATAATGCTAAGAGAACTTAGCCAAACCCAAAAAACCAAATGCTGAATGTTTTCTTTGATATAAGGAGTCTGAAGTGGGATAGGGAGGGGGAGCATGGGAGGAACAGAGAAACTCTAGACAGGGCAGAGGGGTGGGAGGGGTGGGAGGGGAAGGAGGGGGCATGGGGTAATTAATGATGGTTGAATGTGATGATCATTATTATCCAAAGTACATGTATAAAGACTCAAATTGATGTGAATATACTATGTATACAACCAGAGATGCGAAAAATTGTGCTCTATATGTGTAATAAGAGTTGCAATGCATTCCACTGTTACATATAAATAAAAAAAAAAAAGAAACTTGAGAAAGTTATAACTTTAATGGGCACATTTTTTTTAAAAAAATCTCATTTGTAATTTCAAAAGCTCATATAATATATAGTCTCTTGATAGCCATGGTAATTCAGTAATAAAAAGCATAATCCTAAAGTTGCAAAAACAAAAACAAAAACTAGGAGCAGAAGCTCCCTCCCAGTCAGTCAGGACGCTGGCTCCCCTTGGTCCGTGCTGGTGGAGGCCTGTGTACAACACGAGTCGCATCCCACTTGTTCTCCCAATTGCCACCTGCCAAGGTACTTCATCCATCCCAGGTGCCTCTCCTGACCACTCTCCTTCCCTTGGAAAGTGTCCCTTCCCTTAGCTTCCAGGACATTCCAAACTCCTCTCTGCTTGAGGCCCTAGGGATCAAGCCCTGGTTCCACACACAACACCTCTCCCAACCCGTCTTGCCTCCATGGCATCTTGATTCTTCCCATCTAGGGTGCTGATGGCTCTGGGCCAAGCTGATCTGCCATATTTGAAAGGCAAGACCACGGCAATGAAAATCGTGACCCCAAGGCTTTGGGAAACGAAGGTCTTCACCAACCTTACCCTAAACATTATGTCTCGCTCCTGAAGCTCTTCCCTTTAGTTCCAGAGAGGGCACGCCTTCCCCCACCATCTCACAAGCAGACAAATCACAAATCCGGCTGTAGCCAGATACCAGAGCTGAAGGAACCGAACATGAGAGCTTACAATACCAAAGGGACAACTATGGTCTCTACCCTGGACCTTTCTGGAAGTGGAACCTGCACTTCCGGGTTCACCCCCTCTGCTAAATCCTCTCCCTGAGTAGCAAACACTATCTACCCGTAACCCACCCAGGACCTACCACTGCTCTGCTACCAAGCTCACGAGCAGCATGCAGGACATGTCATCCCCAGTCCCTTTATGCTCGTCACTGACAGCTGAGGACCTTGAGCAAGAGAGGCTGGGTGCAGGAGCTCAAAGCAGGCGGGGGCAGGATAGAACCCACCCGGCCCACTTCAGGGCCACCCACTGTCACTCCCCTCCAGAGCTGCCTTGCTGGGCACTACCATGATTCAGGGCTTTGCAGGCCCGGACAGTATGCTCACCACCAGGAGGATCCAGCTGGGTCTGCCCGGGGTTCCTCCCAGAGACAGGTGGGCAGCACGGCTTTCTAAGGAAATGGCCAGGAATACTGCCATGCTCTTAACAGACCATCCAAACCTCTCACCCAACCCCGAGCTACATGCAGGCCTGGTGCAAGGATCAAAGGACATGAGGGCCAGGCACAGTGGTGCACGCCTATGATCCCAGCGGCTTGGGAGGCTGAGGCAGGACGATCACAAGTTCAAAGTCAGCAGCCTCAGCAATTAACCAAGGGCCTAAACAATTTAGTGAGACCCTGTCTCTAGGTGAAATATAAAAAAGGGCTGGGGATGTGGCTCAGTGGTTAAGTGCCCCTGGTACCAAAAGAAAAAGCAAAAAGAAAGGAGATAAGGCATGGAGAGGCCATATCGGAGCCTGGCTCCACAAGGGAGTTATTATGAGAAAGGCATCTTCCTGCCCTGACTGTCCAGGAGCTGACCAAGCAGCTCCCACACAGACCTGGGGCCAGGAGACTTCCCAGCTGCCAGAAATAGCAGGGGGTTTACTCACTTCACCTCCCATCAGGCAGACTTTAGGGTCAAGTCCATCCAGAGCCCTGGGCTGCCCCTCCCCTTATCCTGCAGGAGTTCAGGTGTGGGAAGCATGGCTGGTGGCCAAGGAGCCTGTCAGACTCTGGGCAGCACTCTGAGGATGGTGGAGGGGACTATAAGGGAGCCCTTGCCTTCTCACCTGAAGGGCCCCACAATCTCCACCTCCAACCTTGTGAGCCGCAAATCAGATGAAAGGAGGGGGTGAAGATGTGGGGTTAAGGGAGAACTTGAGAAACATACTTAGGGTTAGAAAAGGGGGGGGGTTAAAAGGGAAAACAAAACAAAGGAAGACAAGGGAAAGGGAGATTAAATCAGCACCCATAAAGTTGTTTTGGTGAGATCAAAGTGAAAGTTTTCTCCACACCTTCAAGAAAGTATTTATGAGTCACTCCCTGTCTGCAACCAGGAAGGCAGCAACAGGGACCTCAGCAAGGCCCAAGGAATATCATGGTCTATCTAATTTGATATTAAACCTGTGCAGATACTAGCACCCAGATACCTACTTTTGTATGTCCTTTTAGTTTCTATCCAAGAGTTTGGGTCATACAAAGCCCAAAGTGTACGGAAGTGGCCTCAGGGTGTTAGAAGTAAATGGGAAGTTTCACCAAAGGGGGTGCCAAGGTGTTGGATTTCTAGGACACTTCATCCACCTCTAAATTTTTCAAAACGTCACTGCCAGATTCAAGGCCATCACCTTCTGGAAAAGGGGAGGTCTCATATCCCCCACCCCTTTTCCAGGACAGGACACGCATGTGCATCTCCTCCTGGATTCCCGGGCCTTTACCTCGCTTGAACTCCTCCAGGACTGCGTCTAGCTTGGTGTCATTGAAGACGAAGTGGAGTGGGTGGTTGTAGAAGCGGGTAATGGTACTGAGCGGCGTGCAGTCCTCGGGGTCCACGAAGGCCAAGTCCTTGAGGTAGAGCATGTCCACGATGTTGGAGCGCTCTTCCTCGTACACCGGAATGCGCGTGTGGCCGCTCTGCATGATGCTGGCCAAGACGCTGAAGTCCAGAACTGCACTGGCATCCAGCATGAAGCAGTCTTCGAGCGGCGTGAGCACGTCCTCCACTGTCCGGTAGCGCAGCACTCCCTTGCTGAGGTCGCTGTAGGGGTCGCCGCCTCCGCGCGCTAGCTCCAGCACGCGCTCGCGCAGCCGTCCGGGCCGCGCAGCCAGCTCCAGCAGCTGCCCCACTGGCAGCGCCACGGGCAGGGTGAGCAGCACTGCCAGGCGACTGAGGCTCAGAGCGCGCGGTGCCAGCGCCAGCGCCCAGCGCCCGCTCACAGCGGCCGGAATCACTTCGCCTACCAGAAAAACCAGCCCTGCG